>NC_133135.1:23652857-23954180 GCF_048418815.1 Hemitrygon akajei
TACTGTTGACAGATTGTTTCCGGGTTGTGGGGTTTTAGTTCCGTTCTTTCTGCCCAGTGCGCATGCGTGTAGCTCCCCTGCACTACACAGTGTACTTCAGTGGTCCCCAACCACTGGGCTGCGAGGAAACAATATGAGTCAGCCCACTGTTGAACTTGAACCCACACGAGGTCATTAGTCGCCTAAACACAGTGATACCCTCCTGCGGCCGGCGGGAAGTGCCGTTGCTACTGGCTTGGAGCGCGGACAGATGGGCGCCGCCTCTAAACCCGTTTCGCACACTGAATGTTCGTGGGGAACCTGGTGCTAAAATATTCACAGATGATCTAATTTGGGCTCAGGGTTTCGTAAGTAGCAGAGCAGCTACCGCGCTGCGATCTACTGAAACAAACTTTTGTCGACTGACAGATCCTATAAGGGGGGCGGGCACGGGCCTGTCACTCTCTCCGGACTGCGACCGCCGCGGCCCCAGTACGGGGACCTCCAGCCTTGACCTTGTCCTCTCACCCCACCCGCGACCAGCTGCACCTGGCCAAGGCGTTTGGCGGCGGGTGGGTGGGAGGCTGTCTAATGAGGCAATGAAGCCCTCAAAACTGCTTCGATACCCTGAGTCCAAGCACCCCACACTTAAAGACAAACCCGTTGAGTTTTTTCAGCGGAAAAAACATGAGCAGCGCGGGACATCAGCTAAGCGCCGAGAGCCGCGAAAACTAAATTGTGGAATAGACTGGACCTAAGGAACCCCCTTCGAGTATCACTGTATTCTCATCGTGTTTAACACCACCCCCCCCCCTCCCCGGCCGGTCCGCAAGAATATTGTCAATATTAAACTGGTCCGCGGTGCAAAAAAAGGGCGGGTACCCCTGGTGTTTATACATTATTTCTACTTTCGGGTTGTGGGGTTTTACTTCCGGTCTTTTCTGCCCCAGTGTGCATGCGTGTAACTAATTAATCTGGGGCCGGTCTCGCCTTTCACTAAGGCCGAGGTAGGGGATCTTGGGCTTAAAAAGATTGGTGACCATTACTCTACACACATCAGGCACAAAGAGAGACACTGTTCTAGGTCACAGTTCCAAGCCCATGTTAGCACCTACCCGAGGTTGAGGACCTTCTTCAACTCTGGCAGCCTCAAGTCTGCGGACCTTGTCTTCACTCATCCTGTCTGTTTCAGCAATGACGTAATGCCTGGGGCTGTATGAGGCGGAGAGGCTGCCCACAAGCCTGAGAATCTCTGTGGTATGTCCCCCTGCAAGACAAGTAGCATGCTTTGTCACTCCAAAACATTCAAACTAAAAGAGGGCAGCACAGTGGTGTGGTGGTTAGCAGAAAACTCTCTAGTACAGGAGACCCTGGTTCAATTCCCACCACTGCCTGTAGGGAGTCTGTACGTTCTCCCCATGACCATGTAGTCATTCAATTCCTCTCCAGGTGCTCCAGTTTCCTCCCACAGTCCAAAGTTGTACCAGCTGGTAGGTTAATTGGTCATTGTAAATTTCCTGCGATTAGTTCATGATTAATTTCATGATGAGCCTCTTGAAATACTTCATGATGATAGATGTGAGTGCAACGGGACAGTAGTCGTTTAGGCAGGACACTGAAGACTTCTTCACCGCAATGCGCGGAAGTTCCCACTTGCTTCAAAAAGTCAACAATTATACCAGTGCCTAAGAAGAATAATGTGAGCTGCCTTAATGACTATCGCTTGATAGCACTCACATCGACAGTGATGAAATACTTTGAGTGGTTGGTCATGACCAGACTGAACTTCTGCCTCAGCAAGGACCTGGACCCATTGCAATTTGCCTATCGCCACAACAGGTCAACGGCAGACACAATCTCAATGGCTCTCAAGACAGCTTTAGACCACCTGGACAACATAAACACCTATGACAGGATACTGTTCATCGACTATAGCTCAGCATTTAATACCATCATTCCCACAATCCTGATTGAGAAGTTACAGAACCTGGACCTCTGTATCTCCCTCTGTAATTAGATCCTTGACTTCCTTACCAGAAGACCACAATCTGTGCAGATTGGAGTTAACATATCCCTCTGACTGATGATCAACACTGGCACACCTCAGGGGTGTGTGCTTAGCCCATTGCTCTACTCTCTATATACACATGACTGTGTGGCTATGCATAGCTCAAATACCATCTATAAATTTGCTGATGATACATCAAAATGGTGACAAGGAGGCTTACAGGAGTGAGATATATCAACTAGTGGAGTGGTGCCGCAGCAACAATCTGGGACTCAACGTCGGTAAGACGAAAGAGCTGATTGTGGACTTCTAGAAGGGTAAGGCGAAGGAACACATACCAATCCTCATAGAGGGATCAGAAGTGGAGAGAGTGAGCAGCTTCAAGTTCCTGCATATCAAGACCTCTGAACCTGGTCCCAACAAACATATTGATGTAGTTATAAAGAAGGCAACACAGCTGTTATACTTTACTAGGAGCTTGAAGAGATTTGGCATGTCAACAAATACACTGAAAAACTTCTATAGATGTACCCTGGAGAGCGTTCTGACAGACTGCACCACTGTCCGGCATGGGGGGGGGCTACTGCATAGGACCTAAAGAAGCTACAGAAGGTTGTAAATCTAGTCAGCTCCATCTTGGGCACTAGCCTACAAGTACCCAGGACATTTTCAGGGAGCAGTGTCACAGAAAGGCAGTGTCCATAATTAAGGACCTCCAGCACCCAGGACATGCCCTTTTCTCACTGTTACCATCAGGTAGGAGGTACAGAAGCCTGAAGACACACACTTAGTGATTCAGGAACAGCTTCTTCCCCTCTGCTATCCAATTCCTAAATGGACATTGAATCTTTGAACACGACCTCACCTTTTTTAAAATATACAGTATTTCTGTTTTTGCACGTTTAAAAAAATCTATTCAATATATTTAATTGATTTAATTGATTTACTTTTATATTATTATTATTATTTTTATTCTATTTATTATTTCTCTCTCTGTTAGATTATGCATTGCATTGAACTGCAACTGCTAAGTTAACAAATTTCATGTCACATGCTGGTGATAATAAACCTGATTCTGATTCTAACACACACAAAATGCTGGACGAACTCAGCAGGTTAGGCACTATCTGTGGAAAAGAGTAAACAGTTGGCGTTTTGGGCTGAGACCCTTCTTCAGGACTGGAAAAGGGGAAGACACCAGAATAAAAAGGTCAGGGGAGAGGAAGGAAGACAGCCAGCAGGTGACAAGAGTGGGCTCCTTCACATCCAACCCTCTGACTCTCAATACAGGAGTCCCTCAGGACTGCGTACTGAGTCCCCTGCTTTACTCCCTGTATACCCATGACTGTATCGCCACCCACAGCTCCAATCTGCTAATTAAATTTGCAGACGACGCTACATTGATTGGCCTAATCTCAAACAATAACAAGGTGGCCTACAGGGAAGAAGTTATCTCTCTGACACAGTGGTGTCAAGAAAACAACCTCTCCCTCAATGTCGCAAAGGTGTTGCTCCTCCACCCTAAGGGTGCCATCATCTCGGCACAACAGGAGGCCACGGACCGACATGTCGGAATGGAAATGGGAATCGGAATTAGAATGTTTGGCAGATTCTGCAGATGTTGACAATCTTGAGCAACACACACAAAATGCTGACTTCAGCAAGTCAGGCAGCATCTATGGAAATGAATAAACAGTTGACGTTTTGTGCTGGGACCCTTCATTAGGACTAGGACGTCCCAGGAATATCGACTGCTTATTCTCCTCTGTTGATGACTTGCTGAGTTCCTCCAGCATTAATTGTGTCATTATTCTGGAAAAGAGTGCAGAAAGGATTCATAACAAGGATGCTGGAACAGAAGGGCTGCAGTTATAAGCAGAAGCGTAAGAGGCTAATGGGTCCCTTTAAGTACATAAAATCATAGGGGGCATAAATAAGGTGAATGGTCACAGACTTCTTCCCAGGATAAGCAACATAGTTTTAAAATTTAACAAGTTTTAAAAAGGGTTCTGCGAGACAACTTTTCCACACAGAACATGTTGGATATATTGCAAGAGGAAGTAGTAGATGCAAGTAAAATATTGATGTTTTAAAAGACATTTAGAACTCTGTCAGAATATTTAAAAAAAAGCAAGTTCTGAGGGTGATGCTATAGTTATGGGAGACTTTAATTTCCTAAATATTGAGTAAGAGACTAATGGATTACAAGAAAGTCAGTTCATTGAGTTACTGAATAATTGTTTTTTGACCAAGTACGTATGTAAATGCTGGGAGGAGGCCTGACTAGATTTGACATCCTGTAACAATCAGGATAGAATTTTGAGTATGGAAGGTGTTGAGGCTTTAGGAACAAATCGTTAGTTTTTTTTGGGAGATAATATCAGTAAAAGCCAAAGCCTTTAAATTGAATTTCAGAAAGGCAAAGTTTGTGCATATAAAGCAAAATTCAGAAGGTAACCTGGAAGGATACACTCAGTGCAGGAAATGTTAATACCCAAGGTTGGGAGAAGCAATTAAAACAATAGATCAACTACGTGGATGAATAAAGTTTTACATAAAAATATTGAAGACAAGATAGCTACTGTATAAGGAATACAGAAAAAATAGTAATGATGTTAACCATAAGGCATATGAAAATATGAGAGCTATAACCAACAGGGAAACTCAGATGGCCAAAAGGCAGGTTGAGAAAGATATTGCTGACCCCAAGAGATTTTTTCCAATACTTAAGTAGTAAAAGAAAAGTCAAGCAGGAAGCTAAGTGTATTAGGAATAACAGTGGGGTGTTAAATTATTCAGAGGAGGATAAAGCAGATACTCTTAACTCATATTTTTGCAAAAGTATTCACCAGCAAAGATATTAACAATATGCCAGTAAGTGTAGAGGAAAATAAGATTGTTTTAAGTTACTTAAAGATGTTAGAAAGTGGGGCCCTGTTTCAGCTGAAAAGGCTGAAAATTAATAAATATCCAAAGCCAGACAACATATATTGAAGGGTACTCAAAGAGGTCTGTGATTATACTATATATACGAACCCCCAACATGTATTTTTCAAAGTCAGTGAAGACTGGTGAAATCCCCAAGTACTAGAAATGGGCTAACCTTGTCCTAGTATATATGAAAGATGAGCACACTGACCCTGGCAACTATAGACCAGTAAGCTTAATGTGTATTGCAGGCAAGATAATGGAAACAGTAATAAAAAATGAGATGGAAAAGCAGCTGATAAGAACAGACATGTTGGCAGAAAGCCAGCGCGGGTTCAGAAAGGGGAAAATTACGTTTCACTAATATGCTGGAGTTCTATGAAGAGGCAATTAAAATTTATGATAGCAACAGAGCGGTTGATATAATTTACTTGGACTTTCAGAAGGCTTTTAACAAGGTATCTCACGAGAGATTAATAACCAAATTACAGGAGGTAGGTATTCAGGATAAGGTGTGCGAATGGGGGCAGACTTGGCTCAAAAGCAGAAAATGAGTTTTGATGAGATGACCATTTTCACACCTAGATGATGCTAAAAGTGGGGTTCTGCAAGGGATTGGTTTTGGGGCCGCTGCTGTTTTTAACTTACGTTAATGATTTGGATAAGCACATAAGAAATAAACTAGTAAAGTTTACCAATGATACAAAATTAGGGGGAAGGGCTGACAACATTAAGGCAACAGAATCAATTCAGTCAGATCTAAAAAAAATACAGATCTGGGTAGATAAATGGCAGATGAAATTTAATGTAAGTAAATGTAAAGTATTACATATAGGAAGCAGAAATAATAGATATAAGTATACAGTGGGTGGCCTTGAGTGAGAGATACTGTATGAGAAGGATTAGGGCGTCCTGGCAGACCTATCACTATCAACATCTGGACAATGCACAGAACCGATCTGGAAGGCTAACAGAATGTTGGGCTCAGTGAAATTCAAGTCAAGAGATGTTTTCCTTAAGCTGTATAACATGCTTGTGAGGCCACACCCTGAATACTGTGCACAATTTTGGTCTCCATATTGTATGAGGGATGTGAAGGCATTGGAGAGAGTCCAGAGAAGGGCGACCACTCATTGCAGGTCTGCAGAGTATGAACTATGAGGAAAGATTGAAATAATTATATCTTTTTTAGCCTAAATAGACGTAGAATGAGAGGAGATATGACAGAAGTGTTCAAAATCATTAAGGGTATAAGTAAAGAAGATACTGCTACTTCAAAATTAATCCATCATCAAGGACATGGGGCCATAGGTAGAGACTGGTTAAGGGTAGGAGATTTCTGACTAACATCAGGAAGCATTTCTTCACCCACTGAGTTGTGGACACATAACCTACCTAGTTGTGTAGTTGAGAGTAGTACCTTAGAGACTTTCAAATCTAAACTCAATAGTTATTTCAACACACTATGAGAATCGGAATTTGGCGAGCTTTGTTGGGCCGAATGGCTGGCTCTTGTCAAAAACTTTCTGACATTCTAATTTGGATTGGGAAGGATTAGAGGGATACAAGCCAAAGTCATGCTGATGGGATGATTGGGCATGCACCTTTACAGGGGAGTTGGATACAGATGGCCTGTTCCCATGCTCAGGTTCAGAACCATTTACCGATCACACGAACATTGAAACCCGAAGTGCAAAACAATCTAAGGATGTACTGGGGGCAGCCACACGTTCTGGTTCAAATTAGCACGACTGTAATGTTCAGCAGAACAGCAAAACAAGCCCCTTTATTCCCTGCTATCCACACACAGACAGTCCTCCAGCCCCAGGATAGGGCACCTCCACTGGACAAATAGACTTCTGTATAACCTCGATTATGGTTCACTTACTGATACTTTTGGAATGTGGTATAAACCCGGAAACCCAGAAAATCACAGTCACAGATAGTGTAAACAGGAACTCACTGCACTTCACAGAAACAGGATCTGACAAGGTGGTCAAACAAGTACCGGTAGTTCTTAAGAGTCCTAAAGGAGGAGCTCAGTGAGTGGGGAGATTTAGGGAGGAAATTTAGAACCAGGAGATATGAGACTTCAGATACTGGAACTTGGAGCAACAAAACAATCTGCTGGAGGCACCCAGCAGCTTGAGCATCTGTGGGGCAGGGGAAGGGAAGGAACTGTCTGAAACCCTGGATCAGGACCTAGTCAGTTTACAACCTAGTTCTTTGTCAATAATGGAGCAGTTAAAAACAGGGGATGACTCTCAGCATGGAGAAGTGTAGAGTACTTGCAGTTTTAGGAGTTTATAGAGATAGAGAAGAGCAAAGTCACGCTGACAGCTGGTGTGAGCACCGCCAGGCAGAGAGGTAAGTGAACAGGATTTGGGACAAGTTAAAACAGCAGTAGCTTTTAATGTGGTGAATCTATGGAATTCATTGTCACAGGTGGTTGTGGAGGCCAACTCATTGGGTATATTTAAGGCAGAGGTCGATAGATTCTTGATTAGTCAGGGCATGAAGTGATACGGGGAGAAGGCAGGAGATTGGGGTTGAGAAAGAAAATTGATCAGTCATGATGGATGGGCCAAATGGCCTGATTCTGCTCCTATAGCTTATGGTCTTAACACAAAATATAACACGGAGACCAGCTAAGACTGATTGACTAGCAGCAGGCAAAGAACTTCAAAAGCAAATAAGCCAATATTCAGCAGCTAGACAATCAGAGAGACAAAAGCAGTGCAAATGTTTCAACTGAACCCTCCTTCTGGTGGAAAAATAAGTAAAATTTAAAACTGTAGTAATTATTTACAACCATTGCGAGTAAAGGGTTAATTTAGCACAGGATATTCAAATAGATTCCCTGCTAGTGATGAATTGCTGCAACTTTATACACTCAGTCACACTACTTTGTAATACAAAATTTATAATATTTACTCAAATATCATGAAAGTATTTCAGCACTTAATGCATGCTTTCAGTTATGTATAAATCATGTCTGTGTTACACGTTGCAGACGCATGGAAAGAAGAATAAATAGGAGTAAGCCACTTGCACCCTTGAGTCTGCACCATCATTTCTCAAGAATATGGCTGATCCACTCGCGATCCATACAAATTTCCCCACTTTCCAATTCACTCTGATGCCTGGTTTGCAATCAAAACAAAAATCAAGCAGCTGCCCCAACCATATTCAATGTGGTTTCCACAATCTTGATTCAGAAAATAATTCCATAGGTTCTCCACCCACTGAGTGAGAAGGGCTGGAGGCCTGTCCTGGATTGCGACGAGTGCCTGTGTGGGAGGCAGGAAAGGAGCTTGTTTCGATGCTGTTGTTTTGTCTGCATTCTGTGAACATGGTGAACGTGCTATGTTGGTGCCAAAATGTGTGGTGACACTTGCGGGCTCCCCCCCCCCCCAGCACATCCTTAGGCTGTTGTGTTGGTTGTTAATGCAAACAACACGTTTCACTATGCTTTGATGTACACTGACAAATAAATGAAGCTGAATCTGATACTGTTTACTGACTACAGCACCAACTTCAATAACATAATTCCATGCAAACTCATCTCCAAACTCCAGACCTATGACTCGTCACCTCCCTTTGCAATGAGATTTTAGCATATCAATAGCTTATGTACTCAGGGATTCAGCTTCATAGTGTTAATTGGGATCTCTATCTCCAGAAACCTTTAGACACTTGTGTTAAAAGGTATCTGAAAACTATTATTTTCATTTTATTGAGATACAATATGGAATAGCCCCTTCCTACCCTTCAACCAGCACCACCCGACAACCCCTGATTTAACTCTAGCCTAAATCACAGGACTATTTACAATGACCATTTAGCAAACTAACCAGCACGTCTTCAGACTGAGGAGGAAACTGGAGCATCCAGAGGAAACGCAAACGGTCACGGAGGGAACGTATAAACTCTTCACAGACAGCGGCAGGAAATGAGCCTGGGTCGCTGGTACCGTAAAGCAATATGCTAACCATTACACTACCATGCCGCCCATGTGTGTGAAGCCATCCCTGTGGCAAAGAAACAGTAGAAATGTTGAGGGCAGCCCATATTTACTGGGAATGGTCCAGGATCATCAGGAAAAATGACAGAAAGATGGAATGAATTGGAATCCATTCCTTGGCCTTTGATTTCTGTGACAGAGAACTGGTTCATCTACAGCTCACGGATATGTCTTTTTAGTTTATAGAAATTATACCCATGTTTTGAAACTCCTTTGTATTTTAGAAATGGTTTGTAATTTAAAAGTCTTTTATAAGTCAGAAAGCATCTGTGAGATTTAAATGTGTTTTAAGAACATTGTTTGGATTTAAACACGAATCACTAAAGATAACTAAACTGTGTTTAAACTACTTTGTGAGCTGGAAGTTATCACCTCCATGGTCGGGAGGGGGATCCCATGACTCAAACGTAGGTATTGGCAGCTAAAATCACTCACAGGATAAACAGGCAAGTGAACTAGTCTTTGAAGATTTGGTAGTTACAGTATAACAATCCTTTAGTGAGAGTACCTGTGGGTATTTATATCGGACAGGACTTAAGGATTTTGTTTGAGTTTAGAATTCATGGTCAGTAAACCTGTTATCATCACACTGTAAGAATTCATTCTGCATTCTGTTATTGCCTTTGTGTTGTGTGACCTGGATGTACTGATATTGAGAAGCGATGTGTATGGGTGGTATGTAAAGCAAAGTTTTCACTGTACTTTGGTACACGTGACCAGTAATATAAGTTATAAACACAAGGTTCCACAGATGCTGGAAAAATACAGTAGCAGACACAAACTACTGGAGGAACTCAGCAAGTCAGGCAGCATCTATGGAAAGGAATAAACAGGCGTATTTCTGGCTGAGACCCTTCATCACGAAAGGAACGGTAAAAGGGGTGGAAGAAGCCAGGATAAGGTGAGGGAAAGACAGGAGTACAAGATGTCAGGTGACGGGTGAAACCAGGTGAGGGGGTAAATAGGGACGTGGATGGGTGAGGGGGGAATGGGGTAAACTGGGAGCTGATAGGCAGAAGAGGCTGACAAAGTAATAATCCGATAGGAGAGGGCAGTAGACGACGGGAGAAAGGGAAGGAGCATCAGAAAGAGGTGACTGGCAAGTGAGAAGGGAAGGGTTAAAGGGGGAGTAGAATGAGGAATGAAAATAGGGAGAGGGAAGACATTACTGGAAATTAGAGAAATCGTTGTTCAATAATTCAGTAAATCAATTACCCTTTGGCAATGTTAATCAAAGCACATGAAAATAACTCCCTTGTCTTTCGCTCGAACAGTTTTTCACGCCCACCCAGGGGGTCAGAGAGAGCGCTTCCAGGGAAAAGAACCCTACATTCGCTCATTACTGCATTAAGTATTAACGTTGATTCTTTACTCTCAAGACTTTTTTTTGCAAGTTACAGACGTCTCATAACGTCTACTGCTTTTGCAGAACAGAAAATCAAATATAGACGAGCTCAGTCCGAGAACAGTTTCGACGTGTGGAATTATTCTGCATTTACCGTACACGTAATCACAGTGTATCAAACTCGCTTCCGCGTTTCCAATCCTTTACCAACATGGAGACCATGCGCTTGACTGATCCTCGCTTCCTGCTGCTGAAGCAAACTTACCAGAGCCGATAACCACCAGAATGCTGGCGGAGCTCCGCTTGCGGGGCTCTGGCGTCTCATTTCGCCCAAGTATTAGGAAAAATCGCGCAAGGAATATGCAGACTAGCGCCAACAGCGCAACGCCCGCTCCGAACCACCAACTCATTGAGCCCGGGACCAGCTGTCAATCAAGCGGCGCCCCGCTCCGCACTACGGAATATCAGCAACTATAACGCTGCTTCACCGCACTTCAAAATCGTAAGCAAACCCTTCATTCAGGCCCACGATCTTCTGCGATGGAAGTAATTTTTCAACCACTTTGACCAATAGAAAAACAATGACTTCACTAAACAATATTTTAATAATTCTGGGCTTTCCGTCGGCGTCTGTATAATTCTAATTTTTATAACAGCTCAGTGTTTGTGGAAGCTTCCTGTCCATAAATTGGCTGCTTCACGTCCCACATTGCAACACTCATTAAGATTCTTTATTAGCTGCAAATCTGTTCCTGAAATTGCAGGGGACCCCCCCCCTCCCCTCAAAGTTACTTACTTACTGAGATAAAGGGAGTTTTATTTAGTTTTATTTCTCACATATTCATTGAAACATTGAAAAATGCAGTGAGATGTGTCGTTTATATCAGCGACAGCACAGTCCGAGGATGAGCTGGTGAGCTGCCCGCAAGTGTGGTGAAGTTTCCAGAGCAAACATAGAAACCATAAAGCATAATACAGGCCCCTCGGCCCACAAAGCTGTGCCGAACATGTCCTTTCCTTAGAAATTACCTAGGGGTACCCATAGCTGTGGTGAACTACATATACCTGTCTGGACACCCCCCCCCCCCCCTCCGCTGACTGCTCCTGTGGCTCCTCCCACAGACCCCGGTATAAAGGCGATTGGAACCACAGACCCTTCCTCAGTCTCCAGGACGTCGTGTGATGGTCACTTGCTGCTTGTGCTTTCTTCCAGCCAATAAAAGCCTACCTTAACTCACGTCTCAGAGTTATTGATGGTGCATCAATAGCCCTCCGTTTTTCTGAGCTCCATGTACTTGTCCAGGAGTCTCTTAAAAGACCCTATCGTACCCAACTCCACCGCTGTCACCGGTAGCCCATTCCACACACTCACCACTCTCTGTGTAAAAAAACTTACCCCGACATCTCCTTTGTACCTACTTCCAAGCACCTTAAAACTGTGCCCTCTCGTGCTAGCCATTTCAGCCCTGGGAAAAAGCCTCTCATCATCTTACACACTTCTATCAGGTCACCTCTCATCCACTGTCACTCCAAGGAGAAAAGGCCGAGTTCACTCAACCTATTCTCATAAGGCATGCTCCCCAATCCAGGCAACGTCCTTGTGAATCTCCTCTGCACCCTTTCTATGGCTTCCACATCCTTCCTGTAGTGAGGCGACCAGAACAGAGCACAGTACTCCAAGTGGGGATTGTCCAGGGTCCTATATAGCTGCAACATTACCTCTCGGCTCCTAAACTCAATCCCATGATTGATGAAGGCCAATGCACCGTATGCCTTCTTAACCACAGAGACCACCTGCGCACAGCTTTGACTGTCCCATGGACTCGGACCCCAAGATCCCTCTGATCCTCCACACTGCCAAAAATCTTACCATTAATACTATATTCTGTAATCATATTTGATCCTCCACACTGCCAAAAATCTCACCATTAATACTATATTCTGTAATCATATTTGACCTACCAAAATGAACCACCTCACACTTACCTGGGTTGAACTCCATCTGCCACTTCTCAGCCCAGTTTTGCATCCTATCAATGTCCCGCTGTAACCTCTGACAGCCCTCCACACTATCCACAATACCTCCAACCTTTGTGTCATCAGCAAATTTACTAACTCATCCCTCCACTTCCTCATCCAGGTCATTTATAAAACTCATGAAGAGTAGGGGTCCCAGAACAGCTCCCTGAGGCACACTACCGGTGACCCACCTTCATGCAGAATATGATCTGCCTACAACTACGTACTCTTTGTCTTCTGTGGGCAAGCCAGTTGAACTAACTTTGCATGTTCACAATTTACTAACATCTTTGGGCTGTGGGAGGAAACTGGAGCACCCAGAGGAAACCCACATAGGCATGGGGAGAACGTACAAACACCTTACGGACGGGCAGGAGCAGCAATTGAACTCTAATTTTCTAGAATTGTAAAGCATTATGCTAACCATAAGTCTAGAAGGCCCAAGAGACTGCGGATACTGGAATCTGGATCAACACACAATAAGCAGGAAGAACTCAGCAGGTAAAGCTGCAGCTATGGAGGGAAATGGACAGTGGACATTTTGGGTTGACACCCTTCAGCTGGAGGCTATTCATCCCATTAATTCTATGATAGTTCTCAACCAATCACTCTCATCAGTCCAATTTTCCCCTTGTGCTTATTCCCATCAAACACACACCACATCCTCCATATGAATCTTTTTCCAGCTGACAGGGTAATTTACAGGGGCAAATGAGCCTTTTGGTCTTTTTCTTGTGAATTAAAAACCAACGCCACACTCTTAGCTCAAGAATTCACTAAACTGAAGGCAAAGAAATTTCACTTTTGTCCTGACTGATCAGTTCCCTTCTTGATACAGTGGTCCATTGCTTCAGATGTTCTTCCAGGAAAACTATTGCTTTTGCACATACTCTGTCAAGCCATTTAAGAATTTTGTTTGTCTCAATGTGATTACCTCTTACTCTCCTAAATGCAAGAGAATGCACTGCTACTTTGCTTAACCTCACCTGGTTTGACCCAGACATCCAAAACATCCTTCTTTTACCACAGTATTGTGAGGGATGGGATGGTTCTCTGAAAAAAACAAGCACCCTGAGTGTTATTGAAACAAATGTGAGCACGGCCATGCTTGATCTTGATTAGCAAAACTGTAGCGGTGTGCTACACGCAGCGCTGAAATAACGACACGGAGTCGGTAAACTGCAGTTAAAAAAGATTTTATTCAAACTTTGCGTCCTCGCTTTAAAGCCTCCTTGATCCCGCCCTCCCCGGGCGCGGATGTTGTAGGGGGCACGTATTCACAGTCCCGCGTGGGCTTTTCCTTTTGTTGGTGAAGCAGACCTGGCGCCCTTTTGGGACTGGCCTTTATGCCGGTGCGCTGGCTATTTGTGAGCCGGTTCGGGTGCGCTAGGAAGTGGGTCGCCACATAACCCCCCTCCCCCCAGAACCGGCGATACACCCCCCCAATGTCAACAGTCTGGGCCGGACCCTGTTTGGAAGGTGGGCCCCTGCGCTGCGGTGCCGGGAACTCGACCAGTTGCGCCAGGTCCACATGGGCTGGTTTGAGTCGGTCCACCGTGAAAACCTCCTCTCTCCCCCCAAAGTCCAGCACGAACGTGGACCCATTGTTCCCGATCACCGTAAACAGCCCCTCGTAGGGCCGTTGCAGCGGTGGCCGATGCCCGCCCCTTCGTACAAACACGAACTTACAGTTCTGCAGGTCTTTGGGTACGCAGGTCGGGTTCTGCCCATGCTGCGAAGTGGGTATGGGGGCCAGGTTGCCGAGCCTCTCGCGTAGTCTGCCCAGGACTGCTGCGGGTTCTTCCTCATGCCCCCTTGGGGCTGGTATGAACTCCCCGGGGACGACCAGGGGTGCGCCGTACACCAACTCGGCCGACGAGGTGTGCAGATCGTCTTTGGGCGCCGTGCGGATGCCGAGTAGGACCCAGGGAAGCTCGTCCACCCAGTTAGCTCCTCGCAGGCGGGCCATGAGAGCCGACTTTAGGTGACGGTGGAAATGCTCCACCAGGCCGTTCGACTGTGGGTGGTAGGCAGTTGTGTGGTGCAGCTGTGTCCCCAGAAGGCTGGCCATAGCTGACCACAGGTTGGAGGTGAACTGGGCGCCCCTGTCGGAGGTAATGTGGGCCGGTACACCAAAGCGGGACACCCAGGTGGTGATCAGTGCCCGGACACAAGATTCGGAGGTGGTGTCGGTGAGCGGGATCGCCTCTGGCCATCTTGTGAACCGGTCCACGATAGTCAGGAGGTGCCGCGCTCTGCGCGACACTGGCAGGGGGCCTACGATATCCACGTGAATGTGGTCGAAATGCCAGTGGGTGGGGTGGAACTGCTGCGGCAGAGCTTTGGTGTGCCGCTGCACCTTGGCCGTCTGGCAGTGCATGCACGTTCTGGCCCATTCACTGACTTGCTTGCGGAGTCCGTGCCAAACGAACCTGTTGGAGACCATCCGGACGGTTGTCCTGATGGAGGGGTGTGCTAAGTTGTGAATGGAGTTGAAAACGCGCTGCCGCCAGGCTGCTGGGACGACGGGACGGGGTTGGCCGGTGGTGATGTCACAGAGTAGGGTCCTCTCACCTGGGCCTACGGGGAGATCCTGGAGCTGCAAACCGGAGACTGCGGTTCTGTAACTAGGGATCTCCTCGTCTGCCTGCTGCGCCTCTGCCAGCGCCTCAAAGTCTACCCCTTGGGAAAGGGCATGAATGTTAGGGCGAGAGAGCGCGTCCGCCACAACATTGTCCTTACCCGAGACGTGCCGGACATCCGTCGTGTATTCAGAGATGTAGGACAGATGGTGCTGCTGGCGGGATGACCAGGGATCGGACACCTTCATGAACGTAAAGGTAAGCGGCTTGTGGTCCGTGAACGCGGTGAAGGGCCTACCTTCTAAGAAGTACCTGAAATGCCAGATTGCCAGGTATAGCGCCAACAGTTCCTGGTCGAAAGCACTGTATTTGAGCTCGGGTGGCCACAGGTATTTGCCGAAAAACGCCAGGGGTTGCCAGCGACCCTCGATGAGTTGCTCCAGTACCCCACCGACTGCCGTGTTAGATGCATCCACTGTGAGGGCGGTAGGGACGTCCATTCTGGGGTGCACTAGCATCGCGGCGTTTGCCAAGGCTTCTTTCATTTGAATGAAAGCGGCGGCGGACTCCTCGTCCCAGGTAATGTCCTTGCCCTTACCCGACATCAGGGCGAACAGGGGGCGCATGATTCGGGCAGCTGAAGGGAGGAAACTGTGGTAGAAATTTACCATACCCACGAATTCCTGAAGGCCTTTGATTGTGGTGGGTCGGGGAAAATGGCGGACCACATCTATCTCAGCGG
Source organism: Hemitrygon akajei (assembly GCF_048418815.1). NCBI lineage: Eukaryota > Metazoa > Chordata > Chondrichthyes > Myliobatiformes > Dasyatidae > Hemitrygon > Hemitrygon akajei. Next base: position 23,668,485 of record NC_133135.1, read on the forward strand.
GCAGAGGGGTTGCCCCGTCTTTAGTAATCCTGTGGCCCAGGAAGTCGATGGTGTCGAGCCCGAACTGGCATTTGGCTGGGTTGATTGTTAGACCATATTCACTCAGTCGGGCGTAGAGTTGACGGAGGTGGGACAGATGCTCCTGACTACTGCTGCTGGCTATGAGGATGTCGTCCAAATAGATGAATGCGAAGTCCAGGTCGCGTCCCACCGCGTCCATTAACCGCTGGAACGTCTGTGCGGCATTCTTCAGGCCAAATGGCATGCGGAGGAACTCGAAAAGGCCGAACAGGGTGATGAGTGCCGTTTTGGGGACGTCGTCCAGATGCATCGGGACTTGATGGTATCCTCGGACAAGGTCTACCTTGGAGAAGATCTGTGCGCCGTGCAGGTTTGCTGCAAAGTCCTGAATGTGCAGCACAGGGTAGCGGTCCGGTGTTGTAGCCTCGTTCAGCCTGCGGTAGTCGCCGCACGGTCTCCAGCCCCCTGTCGCTTTGGGCACCATGTGCAGGGGGGAGGCCCATGGGCTGTCGGACCGCCGGATGATCCCCAATTCTTCCATCCTCTTGAACTCCTCCTTCGCCAGTCGGAGCTTGTCCGGGGGAAGCCTTCGAGCACTTGCGTGGAGGGATGGTCCCTGGGTCGGGATGTGGTGCTGTACGCCGTGTCGGGGCATGGCTGCCGTGAACTGCGGTGCCAGAACCGATGGGAAATCCGCCAGGACTCTGGTGAAGTCGTTGTCGGACAGCGTGATGGAGTCGAGGTGTGGGGCTGGCAACTGGGCTGCACCCAGGGAGAACGTCTGAAAGGTCTCGGCGTGGACCAGTCTCTGCCTCAGCAGGTCGACCAGCAGGCTGTGAGCCTGCAAAAAATCCACGCCCAGGAGCGGTTGGGCTACGGCAACCAGTGTGAAGTCCCACGTGAACCGGCTGGAGCCGAACTGTAGCTGCACCGTACGGGTGCCATAGGTCCTTACTGTGCTGCCATTCACGGCCCTCAGGGTGGGACCCGGTGCCCTGTTGCGGGTGTCGTAACTCGTCGGAGGTAAGACGCTGATCTCGGCACCGGTGTCGACCAAAAAACGGTGTCCCGACCACTTGTCCCACACATACAGGAGGCTATCCCGATGGCCAGCCACCGTAGCCATCAGCGGCGGCTGGCCCTGGCGTTTCCCGAGAACTTGCAGGGCGGGCGACAGCGGCGGGCTTCTGTGCCCCACCGCTGGTGGTAGAAGCACCATTGTTCATTGGGCTCCTCACCCCTGCCTCTGGGGTTAGCGGGCTCTGTGGCCGGGCCTGGTCTGGTTTGCTGCTGGGAGCGTGGCCTGGTGATCTGTGGGACGGACACCCCACTCACCTTCTTGGCATTCCACAGTACGTCCGCCCGGGCCGCCACCTTCCAGGGGTCGCTGAAATCCGCGTCGGACAGCAGCAGGCGTATGTCCTCGGGCAGCTGCTCCAGGAATGCCTGCTCAAACATGAGGCAGGGCTTGTGTCCTCCGGCCAGAGACAACATCTCATTCATTAAAGCCGATGGAGGTCTGTCCCCCAAACCATCCAGGTGCAGTAAACGGGCAGCCTGCTCGCGCCGTGAGAGTCCGAAAGTCCTTATGAGCAGGGCTTTGAATTCCGTGTATTTGCCGTCCGCTGGGGGAGACTGTACGAACTCCTCAACCTGGGCCGTTGGTTCCTGGTCGAGGGAGCTCACCACGTAGTAGTAACGTGTGTCCTCTGAGGTTATCTGCCGAATGTGGAATTGGGCTTCTGCTTGCTGGAACCACAGGTGAGGTCACAGCGTCCAGAAGCTTGGCAGTTTCAACGAAACCGCATGAACAGATGCGGCGTCGGTCATCTCCGGTCCAAATATCGCTTGGGCCGTCGGGGTCACCAATTGTAGCGGTGTGCTACACGCAGCGCTGAAATAACGGCACGGAGTCGGTAAACTGCAGTTAAAAAAGATTTTATTCGAACTTCGCGGCCTCGCTTTAAAGCCTCCCTGATCCCGCCCTCCCCGGGCGCAGATGCTGTAGGGGGCACGTATTCACAGTCCTGTCCCGCGCACGGATGTTGTAGGGGGCACGTATTCACAGTCCCGCGCGGGCTTTTCCCTTTGTTGGTGAAGCAGACCTGGCGCCCTTTTGGGACTGGCCTTTAGATAGATAGATAGATACTTTATTCATCCCCATGGGGAAATTCAACTTTTTTTCCAATGTCCCATCCACTTGTTGTAGCAAAACTAATTACATACAATACTTAACTCAGTAAAAAATATGATATGCATCTAAATCACTATCTCAAAAAGCATTAATAATAGCTTTTAAAAAGTTCTTAAGTCCTGGCGGTAGAATTGTAAAGCCTAATGGCATTGGGGAGTATTGACCTCTTCATCCTGTCTGAGGAGCATTGCATCGATAGTAACCTGTCGCTGAAACTGCTTCTCTGTCTCTGGATGGTGCTATGTAGAGGATGTTCAGAGTTATCCATAATTGACTGTAGCCTACTCAGCGCCCTTCGCTCAGCTACCGATGTTAAACTCTCCAGTACTTTGCCCACGACAGAGCCCGCCTTCCTTACCAGCTTATTAAGACGTGAGGCGTCCCTCTTCTTAATGCTTCCTCCCCAACACGCCACCACAAAGAAGAGGGCGCTCTCCACAACTGACCTATAGACCACAAAGAAGAGGGCGCTCTCCACAACTGACCTATAGAACATGTTCAGCATCTCACTACAGACATTGAATGACGCCAACCTTCTTAGGAAGTACAGTCGACTCTGTGCCTTCCTGCACAAGGCATCTGTGTTGGCAGTCCAGTCTAGCTTCTCGTCTAACTGTACTCCCAGATACTTGTAGGTCTTAACCTGCTCCACACATTCTCCATTAATGATCACTGGCTCCATATGAGGCCTAGATCTCCTAAAGTCCACCACCATCTCCTTGGTCTTGGTGATATTGAGATGCAGGTAGTTAGAGTTGCACCATATCACAAAGTCCTGTATCAGTTTCCTATACTCCTCCTCCTGTCCATTTGTGAGCCGGTTCGAGTGCGCTAGGAAGTGGGTCGCCACAAAACAGCCATTTTGGAATTCTCTGGATTTCACTCTGGGCTTGGAGTCGCAAATTTCGCTTATCTAGTGCATTCCTCTCTCTCTGCAATACAATAGTGCAAAGCTCAGAGTAGCTCAATTCTCCTGCCTGGTACTAATTTCCTAAACTACATCAATGATATTGATGGATTCCACATTGTTTAACAGAATATCTGTGTACACTCTCTGTTCAAAGATTGTCTTGTTAGTTTTCAAGGCACAACTACTAAGTGGCCTCATGCTGTGAGCTTGTGGTGTGATCCCTTCACAGACAGCGGTGTGTGCTTATGCAGCTGTACGAGTAATTTGAAAAACTGGTTGTGGCTTATAGGTTGCATTTGAAAGCTCTTTAAAGGATCCTTCTTGGTCATATTAATAGGTACTATGCACTTTTATACACTCTAACTATGGCAGTTATTCTATAACTTGAGGCACGATAACCATTCACTGTGAAATGTGAGTTGAGCTGGAAATTTAAGATGAGCAGTGAGAAGCAGATATAGATGTAAGTAAATTAATACCAAATGAACAGCCAGAAAGAAACAAAATACATGCATGTGTATTGCACATTTATACAGACATATACACGTGCACAACAATCACATCGATAAATGATATATGCAAGCTTGCACTTGGAAACTTGTAATGAACAGAAAACCTTACAAAAGGTAATGATTAGTCCCAGTATATCACGGGTAACTCCCTCCCCACCATTGAGCACATCTACATGAAATGCTCTCAAAGGAAAGCAAGTCAGGTCATGCTCTCTTCTCACTGCTGCCATCAGATAGGAGGTATTGGGCCCTCTGGACTCGCTCTGCCAGGTTCAAGAACAGTTACTAACTTCAACCATCAGGCTCTTGAGCAAAAGTGTGTAACTACACTTACTAGCCCCATCATTGAAATGTTCCTACAACCAATGATCTCATTTTAAGGACTCTTTATCTCATGTTCTCGTTATTTATTACAATTTATTTATACTTGGATTTGCACAGTTTGTTGTCTTCTGTATTCTAATTGATCCTTCATTAATCCTGTTATAGTTACTATTCTATAGATTTGCTGAGTATGCCCGCAGAAAAATGAATCTCAGGGCTGTATATGGTGACATATATGTACTTTGTAAATAACGTTTACTTTCAACATTAATGCAGACAAATAAATTAAGTTAAAATGAATTCAAAGCAATAGTGAAAAAGCAACAGTTGAAATAAATAATCTGGAAGGCTGATAGAAGAGGAAAACATTTTAGTTTTCCTACAATTTTAATTATTACCATTATCTGAACTTATATGGTATTTTATCATTTTTTAAATGGAGACTAACAATAAACTGCTGGAGGAAGTCAATGGTTCAGGCAAAGGGACTGTTGACATCTTTAGTGTAGGAGTGAGATACTTGGTATAAAGAGGTAGAGGGAGGGATGAGGCAGGAACCAGCAAACGGAAGGTGAAATCAGTTGAGGAGGAAGATGATGGACAGAGGAAGCAAGCGGGAAGGGGTGAGGATAGAGTTGGAATAGCTAGTAGATGATAGCTACAGACAGGTAAAGAGATTTTGATTTATTCATCACATGGATCAGAAGATACAGTGAAATGTGCCGTTTGTTTAAACAACCTACACAACCTAAGAGCGTGCTGGGGGTAGCCCACAAGTGTCACCACACACTCCAGTGCCAACATAGCATGCCCACAATGCTCGTCAGAACACAACAAACAACAAGAAAACAGCAGAACAATCCCCTTTCCTCCTTGAAACCACTCACACACGTGAACAGTTCTCCAGCCCCAGGACTGGGCTGACCTTACGGCCTCTAATTTCCAAGCTTCAGCTATCAGGCTCAACTTCCGGACATCTGACTGACCTTCGGTATCAGTTCCTGGACTAGCCGATGACGGGACCCCAGACTCCAGGCTCACTGTCCCAGCAGCCCTCGTGCCTCCTGCTCGCTTGGACATCTCATCCCAGGACCTACTGACCTGGGACAGCTCAACATCCACAGATGTCCTTCATTACCCATCCACACAGGGTGAAGGGAAGATTGATCCAGGTGCACAAGTGGAAGGTGATAAGTTGAGACTCAAGAGGCTGCAGATGCTGAAATCTGTAAGCAAGGATGGTAATCAGTGAACCAGATAAGAAAGAGGAGATGGGCAGGCTTTCAGATTAGAGCAACTCTTGAGTGCCATTATTTTTTTAATGTTTAGTGTGGGGCAAAATCATGATGTACAACAGTGAAAAGAATGGTATCAATATATTTGTATTGTCCACAAATGCAAACAAAGCAGGCAAATGGACAGGAAGCAGGAAAGACAACAATTATAATTTTTCACAAACTCTATATGATGCAATCATTGCCTAAAGATATGCGTGACCAATAGAATCCAGGAGTCTTATAAGGAAACATTATACAAACCGCTGGAGAAACCAAATGAGTTAGGCGGCATCTGTCTGGGGCTGTGGGGAGTGGGAATTTGCTGACATTTTAAGTTAAAACCCTGCATCAGGCCCAAGATAGGATTTCGACACAAAACATCAACTATTCCTTTCCCTCCACCGATGCTCTTCAACCCACTGATTTCCTTCAGCAGAATTCTTGTTATTCTAGATTCCAGCACTTGTCGTCCAAGGAAATTTCATAACATCAGATACAGCACTAGATGTCATTATTAATTTTGCTGTAACATGTGAAATAGAGCAGTGTCGATACCATTTTTTAGCCTGAATACCTGGAAATACTGACACATTTCTTGTTTATTTGACTGTTTTATTTGTGTGCTTAACCCCCTGCTTTATTTTTTGACGAGGTGATGAGCTGTGGATGTTGTTAACATAGATTTTAGTAAGACATTTGACAAGTTAAGTTCATACAGAAGATTAAGATGCATGGGATGTAAGGCGAAGTGGTCATCTGGATTCGGAACTGACAGAGGGTGGTGGACAAAGGGACTTATTCTAGCTGGAGGTCTGCGATTAGTGGTTTTCCACAGGGGTCTGTACTGGGACCTCTGCTGTTTGTCATGTATATAAATAAACTGGATGAAAATATAGATGGATGGCTTAGTAAGTTTGCAAATGATACAAAAAAATGGTAGTTTTGCATACAGCATAGAAGACTGGCAAAGAATAAAACGGGATATAGAGCAATTGCAGATATGGGCAGAGAAATGACAGATGGAGTTTAACTCAGCCAAATGTGAATTATGGCATCTTGGTAGGGCAAATGGAAAGAATAAGGAAAGAAAAAGGTATAGTGTTAAGGGTAAGATCCTGAACAGTGTTGATGAGAAGGGTCCAAGTTCATAGCTCCCTGAAAGTGGCTGCACAGGTTGATAGGGTGGTCAAAAGGGCATACGGCACATTTGTCTTTATTAGTCGAGGGAATGAGTTCAAAAGTCAGATCGCATCTGGAGTATTGCATACAGTTCTGGTCACGCCATTATAGGAAGGATGTCAAAGTTTTGGAGCGGGTGCAGAGGACGTTTACCAGGATGCTGCCTGAATTAGAGGGCATGCTCTATAACAAGAGGTTGGACAAACTTGGGTTATTTCTTCTGAAGAGGCGGACACTGAGGGGAGATCTGATGGAAGTTTATAAGATTATGAGAGGCATCGATAAAGTAGGCAGGCCATATCTTTTTCCAAGGGTTGAAATGTCTAATGCCAGAAAGCATGCATTTTAAGGTGAGGGGGAGTAATTTCAAAGGAAATGTAAGGGTCAAGTTTTTTTTTACACAGGGAGTGGTAGGTGCCTGGAATGTACTGCCTGGGGTGATGGTAGAGGCAGGTACATTAGGGACATTTAAGAGACATTTATATAGCCAGGTAAACTTGAGGAAAATGGAAGGATAGAGACATTGTGTAGGCAGAAGAAATTAGTTTAGTTAGTAATTTAATTGGTTTGGCACAATATTGCGGACAAAAGGACCTTTTCTTGTGCTGTACTCCTCTATGTTCTATGAATGTGCAGCCAAGTACAGCTTCAATGCCATGTTTAAGTTTGCTGACGACACACTGATGTTGGCTGATTCAAAAGTGGTGATGAATCAACATAGAGGAAAGACACTGAAGATCTGGCTGAATGGTGCCACAACAACAACCAAAACCAAAGAGCTGACTATCGACTTGTGGAGGAGCAAGCCAGAGCTGGTCCTGATTAGGGTATCAGGGGTGGAGAGGGTCAGAAACTTTAATTCCTTGGTACTATCATCTGGATCTGTCATGGTACCAGCACAAAGAAAGCACAACGGTGTGCTTTCTGAGAAGTTTGTGTAAATTTGACATGTGACCAGAAATGTTGACGCACTTGTGAAGATGGACGGTGGAGAGTATCCTAACTGGTTGCCCACAGTCCAGTGTCAAAACAGGTAATGCCCAGGAATACAGATAGTGGTGGATACAACCCACTCCATCACAGGCAAAGCCCTCTCCACCACTGAGCAGTTTTCAAAGTTCAAAGTACATTTATAATCAAAATATGCATACTATATACAACCTTGAGATTCATCTTCTTGCAGGCAGCCACACAAAGAAAGAAAGAAACACAAAACCCAGCACGGCAAAAACCATCAAACGTCCAATGTGCGAAGAAAGAACAATTGTGCAAACAATAAAAATGTGAACAAATAATACACAGGAGAGTCTCTGAGAGTTAGGCCACAGCCATGGAGCCAGTTCGGTGCTGAAACAAGTGCAGCTGATCTTGGGGCTCAATGGCTGCAGACGACAGCCACGGAGCCAGGTTCAGTGCTACAGCTGGTCCAGGAGTCTGATGGCTGTAGGCCACAGTTGCAGAATCAGTTCAGTACTGAGGCGAGGAAAGATTAACAGAATAGTGAGCCAAACACCAGTCCATCCGTTGTGTCTGGCCTCGACACCTTATTCTTTTTAATTTGTCTTGGTGCTTAAATCAGTTAAACGTCTTTTCATTTCTTGCTCTTGGGCCCGGGCGCTGCCACCTCAATCCATCCCGAAGTTTTGATCTGGCCCAACTCCACTCCAGCAGTGACTACCGTGGCCATACCTGCATTCTCGAGAGTGCAATTCGCTGAATACTTCGGTATCCCACAAAAACGCCAGGTCATACAGATGGTTCAAAAGCACAACTCCCGAAGAGAAACTACAGGCTGCAGATTGCAGTGAGCCTAGTCTGGAAAAAGTATATATAACAGAATAGTCAGTAGTTTTGTTTGCTGCCTGAAAAACAGCGCTGTCTTGTCGGCAACACCTTGCCGCGAATCATAGACACGGAGTGCTGCCACAAGAAAGCAACATCCATCTTCGAGGACTACTGCCACCACCACCACCATCCAGTCAATGTTCTCTTATTGCTAATACCTGCGAGCAGGAGGTATGGAAACCTCAGGTCTCACACCAGCTACTTCAGGTACAGTTATTAATCTACAATCATCAGGCTCCTAAACCGGCATGGATAGCTTCACTCATCGCAATTCTGAACTGATTTTACAACCTACAGACTCACTTTCAAGGACTCTACAACTCATGTTCTCAGTATTTTTTAAGTTGCACAATTTGCCTTCTTCTGCAAATTTTTTGTTTGTCAGTCTTTATGCATAGTTTTTCATAAATTCTATAGCATATTTCTGTAAATGCCTGCAAAAGGTTAAGCTCAAGGTAGTATATAATAAATACACATATTTTGACAATAAATTGTATTTTGACTTTGATTTTGAACTATAACAATTGAACAAAGCAATGCAATTGAATGCAACAACAAAAGAAGATGACAAACAAATCAGCAGCTATAAAATCCGTTGGCTCAGAGATCAGTGTTAGGCCCATTGCTGTTTATACAAAATGACTTTGTGTATACTTCAGAAAGAATTCTAAAATCTCATTTTATAAATCCACAAGTCCCTTGACATAAATCTGGACAGCTCAGTGAATTGTTTGGTAGTTTCTGAAATCGACGTCAATGATAGCAAACTGTTACTAAAGCTGTATTACGTGTTTTTCATCAAATTATCTGTACTTCTACACATCAATTTTGTTTTTAGAAACTTTTGAAGGTATTTTATTCGTATGAATTTTACAGGCACAGTTTGTCTAAATATTGATTTTGCCTGAATTGGGAGAACATAGCCAATGTAACATCACTGATTTGGCGATAATGATCAATTTACAGCCAGAGTGTAAACAATGCTGACATGATTTAAGATTCAGAGCAGTGCTGTGTTAACATTGTTATAGATTCAGAACAAGTGTGCAAATGACATTAAACAATTTGTGTACTCTGAGTAATTACAAATCTCTGCAGCTTGACATTATTACACGTTACTACATTGCTCCTTCCAATATTAACCCCTTCCCTCCAAAGGAAGCACTAATTCTGTACTTACGATTCAAGCATTCAAAATTGTTTAATGTCATTTCCAGTACACAAGTGTAAAAGAGAATAAAATTATTGCTACTCCAGATCCAAAGCAGCTCAAAAAAACAAGATAAAGAGCACAAAAATAATTTAAAAAACACAATACATTTAAATACATAAGACAGGTTATATACATAGATTGATTGTATGTCCATGAAGTGACGCTAGGCACAGGAGTGTCTGTACTAAGGTGACTGACAGAAAATGATAAAGTAGAACTGGTGGGGGGTGTGGAGGGGTGGGTTAGTGGATAGAGGTGTTGATCAGTCTTATTGTTTGGGGAAAGAAACTGTTTTTGATCTGGTGGTCCTGGTGTGGGTGCTAAGTAGCCTCCTCCCTGACGGGAGTGTGACAAACAGTCCATGAGCAGGGTGGGTGGGATTCTTCATGATGTTACCTTTCCCGGCAACTTTCTGTATAAATGCAAGAGAAGTTAGTTCAAGACTCAAATGCAGACAAGGCCGCAAAGTTGCTTTTAGTCTCTCTTACACATTGTTCCCAGTTATCTGATAAGGCAAAGGTACATTTGAGGACCAGTCATTAAGCAATAGCAATCTGGTCATCTAAGGGATTTGTTTTGTTAAGTTTGGAATTAAGCCGACAACTTATTTTGTGTTCTCTTCCCTCCTCCTGTATTGGAGACACCCGAGGCACTTCATTAATATCATCAAGGCTGATGTGCAGGATTTTGCATACACACTCAGTAACTTGCCTTGGTAGGTTAGTTACTCAGAGGATTCTAAGGGGTAAGGTAAACGAGCATCAGGAAAGACTGAGGTTGATTAGTCAGCATGGTTGATTGTGCATGGGAGTTCATGTCTTAAGAACTTTATTGAGTTTTTAAATATTGTGACCAAGAAAGTCAATGGGGCCAGGGTAGCAGACATGATTTACAAACGATTTGTACATGAATTTCAGTGAGTTCTTCTATTACGTTCCTTGTAGTAGGTTTCTCTAGAAGGTTGGATCACAGGGAATCCAGAGAGAGATGAAGGATTAGATACACAATTGATTCGATGGTAAAAAGCAGATGGAGATGGAGGAGGGTTGTTTCTCAGACTGGAGAACTGTGACTAGTGGTAGGCCTCAGAGGTAGCCCATTGCTGTCTATTACGTGTATCAACAATTTGCGTAAGAATTAACAAGGCAGAGTTTGGAAGTTTGTAGATGGCACTAAAACAGGTAGTGAAAAATAAGGGTTATCAAATATACCCTTGGTGAGACCTTGGTCAGCTAAGTAAGTGGGCCAAGAAGTGACAAATACAGTTTAATTTGGATAAGTGTGAGGTGTTGCATTTTGGAAAGTTAAGGCCCGGTTGGACTTTCACAGTAGGCCTTGGGGTAGTGTTGCAGAACAGAGGGACTTTGGAGTACAACACCTTGTCCCCTGAAAGCGGAATTACAGGTAGATGTCACAGGTGGCAAATGGCATGCTGGCCTTCATAAGTCAGGGCACTGAGTATAAAAATTGGGAGGTCATGGTGCAGTTGTGTGGAATGCCGGTGAGGCCGCTCTAGAGGTATTGTGTTCAGCTTTGGTCGTTCTGCCATCAGAAAGATGTTATTAATCTGGAAAGCGTGCAGAGAAGATTTACAAAGATGTTGCCAGGATTTGAAGGACTGATTTATAGGGAGAGGCTGGACAGGTTAAGACTTTATTCCTTGGAACATAGGAGAGTAAGAGGTGATCATATGGAGACGTATAGAATCATGAGGGGAATAGGTATGATGGATGCACTCAGTCCTTTTCCCAGGGTTGGGGAATCAAGTAGTAGAGGGCATAGGTATAAGGTGAGATGGGAGAGAGATTGATAGGAAATTGGGGGAGGGGGGGAACTTTCTCACAAAAATGGTGGTATGAATTCTTCAGTAAGTGCTTTGAGAGGCCGGTCATGGCAAACATTAACTCCAGCCTCCAAGACAACCTTGACACACTCCAATTTGCCTATTACCGGAACAGGTCTACTCCAGATGTCATCTTCCTGGCTCTACAATCAAGTCTGGAGTACGTAGACAGTGAAGAGACCTATACAGTATAGGCTATTGCTTACTGACGCAGCTCCACTTTCAATTCCATTTGACTCTGAGGCCTCCATCAGTCAGAGTGAACCATAGATATTGTGTCCCAGCTGTCTGGATACACAAGCCTGGGAATACAACATGGAGAGCAAGCTGTTGCCCATGTAGCAAGTTTCCTCTCTCCATGCAACTGATGAAACCAAAGGAACGGCAGAGCCTGATACAGTTTGGTACCAGCAGTGACGCAGTAGTTGCCAGTCAGCATTGAAGTTAATGTAGGACTGTCATAGGGACTCCAGCTCCGGATTTTTCCCTTGGAATTTACTCCCAAAGCCTTCTCTATGAGTGGGTATAACCACAAGGCAGTGGGGGTTTAAGATCAGAGTTTTCCTTCTCCTAGATGACTTGCCAACCACAGCTGATGAGCCTCACAAAGCGACTGGTTTTAAGGTGCCAGTAACCGACCTTTCCCCCTTCTCCTGTCAGTAGAAACAGTCCCGCTGGGCTTAGTAGCCAAGCCACATATGAAGGCCTGGAGCTGGACTTGGTTTTCAGGGGCTATTTGAGGTGCACGCCATTGGGAGCATTTAGTAGGTAGTAGGAGCTTGTCCCCATCATCACCCCTGGCTATAACAACCTTAAGGAACCTTTCAATACCATAATTCCATGAAAACTCATCATAAACTCCTCAGTCTGAGATTCAACACCTTCCTTTGCAACTGGATCCCTGATTTCCTGACAAACAGACTGCAATCAGTAAAGATAGGTAACAACATCCCAGTTATGATTATCCTCATCACTGGTGTTCACAGGGCAGTGTCCTTGGAACCTTAACCCCTGTACGCTTACAACAGCGTGGCCAGAATCTGCTTGAACTCCATCTACAAGTTTGTAGATGATACATCCGTAATGGCTTGTATCTCAATTAACCATGAGCTGGAGCACAGGAAGTAGAGGACCTAGTGTTGTGATGAATTGATCTGTGTGAACAGTATGCAAGGCAAGTTTTTCACTGTAGCTTGGTACACGTGCTAATAATAAACCAATTTACCAGTTTATCAGTGTATGTGGAATGTGCTACCAGAGGCAGTGCTCGAGGCATGTACAACAACTTGGAAAAGACAGTTAGAAAAGTACATGGATTAGAAAGTTTTCGGACACTAGCTTAGATAAAGCAGCTTAGTTGACATGGAGCAGTTGGGCTAAAGGATCTGTTTCTGTGATGTACGAATTCTATAAGACAGCGGAACTGACAATACCAACCTCTTCTCAAGCAAGAGGGGCATTGAAGCAATGGTCACCTAAGCTCAAAAATACAAGATTATGACACTTACTTGTGACACCAACAATTTAGTCATGAATACTTAAAGTTGAAGTTTCATTCAGTTTTATCTGGATGTGGTTGTAGGATTCTATATTTATCACTAAAAATTAGCAAGATCCAACTTAAATCTGTTAATGGCTAATCTCTGACTTTAGGTAGCAAATGGTGACAGCGGAATAACTGAGAGAAAAATTATATCAATGTTTTAACACCATTTATTTCAACCAATCCCATGAATGAGTCTTTTGCCGACTTCTGAAGGGAACTCCAGCTGCTGGAATCAGCTCCGATGGTGCAATACTCCAGTGCAGTGAAGTATTACATCATCAGAACTGTTGTCCTCCAGTTAGAAATTACACATGTAGAAGAATCTACACCAAAATCAGCGAAGATGTTCTCTCAGTTGTCTTAGCCAGCAGTGATCTCTCGATCAGCAACAATAAGAGAGATGTTTCTTCTTTTTGCATTTGCCCAGTTTGTTGTCTTCTGCACTCTGGTTGTTTCCCTAGCTTGGAGGTCTTCCATTGTTTCCAATATAGTTATTATTCTATAAATTTGTTGAGTATGCCCACAAGAAAATGAATCTTAGGTACTTTGATAATAAAATTTACTTTGAACTTTGAAGAAATGCTGGAGAAACTCAGCAGGCAGGCAGCATCTATGGGGAGGAATAAACAGATGACATTTCGGGCCAAGACCCTTCAACAGGACTGGAAAGGAAGGGGACAGAAGCTGGAATAAGAAGGTGGGGGAGGAAAAAGTGTACAATCTGGTTGCACAAGGTAAGTGGGAGCAGGTGAGGAGGAAGTGAGTGGGTGGGAGCAGGGTGGGTGGATGGGAGAGGTGGGGGGATTAAGTAATCAACTGGAAGATGATAGGTGGGTGAGGTAAAGGGCTGAAGAAGGAAGAATCTGATAGGATAGGAGTTTATTTTACTGCTTAGCTTCTAAAATATTATGATTTATATAAATGTTGGTCAAAAAATTATAGTTTGAATTTCTAACCATTAGGGCAGCAAAAACTAATACCAATGACAAGGTGTCTATGTACAGTTGGGATTGAGAGAGCTGATTGAGATGCAAAAGTGGTTGAAAAGGTTAATCCCTGGCAGGAACCTTAAACAGGATGGAGGGTAAGAGGGTATGATGGAAAAGCGGTCTAGTTTCTCTTTAGCAGGCTGTCATGAATGTCAGACTGACCATATGGTGCACAGAGGGGAACTACAGTGGATCTGAGAGAGAGATAAACTTGGACTGGCAGCGGGTAATGGTGTAGAGAAAAGCAGCTAGGGTCTGGCAGCGCAGAGTACATGAGTGGCGAGAAATTAGAGGAGACACAATGCAGAGTATGAAGTTGGTATTAAGGAAATAAGTCAAAAGAGGAAAAGTGGCAGAACAGGTGTGTTGGAAGGTTGTCCACAGTGACAATCAGAAAGCTATGAAGGACACAGCAAAATCTCAAGTAACTTAAGTTAAGAAGAAATTATTCCAGCGATATGAGTTCAGTCATGACCTCTGGTGCTGTCTGTGCAGAGTTTACACGCTCTCCCTGTGACCATGGGTGGTTTCCTCCAGGTGCTTCAATTTCCTCCCATATCGCAAAGACAAATTGGCTCTGTAAATTACCACTAGTATATGCAGTTGGAGGGAGAATCAGAAAGAAGATAATGGGAAAGTGAGGGAGAATCACTTACAAGGAAATAATTGGAAGAATGGAAATAATAAGATGGCTCTGGAGAAGGGCATAGGCTTGGTCAGGCAAGTTGCTTCCTATACAAAAAGGGAATGTAAAATCAAGTGGTTAGAAAACAAGAGAAACTGAATGACCCAAGCAGTAGTGGTGCTGGCTGACGGTTTGTTAATAACAAATGATTTTATTGGATAAGGTACAGTACAAGTAGAAAAAGATACATGAGAATGAAGTTACTATGAGCTACAAAATACTACAGTTGTTGGAAAATGGAAGTAAATGAGGTTGGTGGAAATACTGAGCAGATGAGGCATCATCAGTGGTGAGAGAAAAATTGGCCATTATTATACACTGATGATCTTACATCAGAAAAGGCTCTTTCTGATTAAAGTTGGAAAGTCTGGCTTCCTGATATTGTTGATATATATTATTCCTGATATTATTGTGCTCTGAGGGCTGTCAATGTCTGAACAAAAGATGAGATGCTACTCCTCAAACTGGCTTTTGGACCTTGTGGGAGGCCAAAGACTGAGAGGGTAGATTAGAACTGGGATGGAAAATTACAGCAGCAGGCTATTAGAAACATGAGGAGAAATGTTCTTCAACCAAGAAATTTACATCAGCAATCAGAATGTGATTGGTGCTGAGAAACTAACAGAATAAGCAGATCACGCCTAACAGCTTGAAGGGTGGATAACCACACACGGTAGCTTAAAATTTAAGAAACTTGGGTAGCAGAAAAGAGGTGTGACAACTGAGATTTACAATTTAGCCTAGTGAAGAAAAGCTGTCATAATATCCAAGAAATATGATTCTCCAGGTTGTAGAAGCCACAGACTTTCCTGGTATTGTTGACAGAGAGGGTCAGAGGATTAGGCTTCAGAATAATATTGATGAGATGATAATTTAACCAAGCAATGGCTGATAGAAACTAAACCCAAGAAATGTGAGGTGCTGCATTTTGGAAGCTTTATATGATCTGATAGGGCCCAGTGAAAGTTAAGGCCCAAGGGAGTACTGAGGAAACCAATGGGCACAGGTCCTTAAATCCTCTAAAGCTGGCAGCACAGGTAGATAAAGTGGTGTAAAAAGCACATAGGTTGCTGGGCTTCATTAGCTGGGGCATAGAATATAAGAGCATGATGGTTGTGGTTCTGCTTTATAAAACTTTGCTTACACTACAGCTGGAATATATTTGGGTTTCCACACTATAGGAAGGATGTGATTCCACTGGAGCGGGCGCAGAGATGATTTACCAGGACGTTGCTGGAATGGACCATGTCAGTTATGAAGAGAGGCTGGGTTTGTATTCCTTGGAGCAGAGAGGGCTGGGGAAGGGAGTGGGTGGTACTTATACAGAAGTATGAGAGGTACTGTCAATCCCCAAGGTTATGCAATTGTTTTGCTCCTGACAACTGTATCTCTATAAGTCAGAAACACCTGTTTTCTATAGCTTTCCATGTGGTATTTTTTCATTAAGTTATGGAATATATACGTCCAATCATTAAAGAATACCGCAAAACATTTTACTATTTTGGAAAATGCTTTAAAATGTACAGGAGAATTTTCATAAAGTAGGATTACTTTAAGTTGGGACATTTAAGAGATTCTTAGGTGGCATATGGATGAAAGAAAATCGGAAGGCAATGTGAGAGACCATAAGACCATAAGACAAAGGAGCAGAAGTCGGCCATTCGGCCCATCGAGTCTGCTACACCATTTCATCATGAGCTGATCCAATCTCCCCTTTAGTCCCATTCCCCCGCCTTCTCACCATAACCTTTGATGCCCTGACTACTCAGATACCTATCAATCTCTGCCTTAAATACACCCAATGACTTGGCCTCCACTGCCACCCGTGGGAACAAATTCCACAGATTCACCACCCTCTGGCTAAAAAATTTTTTTTAGCATCTCCGTTCTGAATGGGCGCCCTTCAATCCTTAAGTCATGTTCTCTTGTACTAGACTCCCCCACCATGGGAAACAACTTTGCCACATCCACTCTGTCCATGCCTTTCAACATTCGAAATGTTTCTATAAGGTCCCCCCTCATTCTTCTAAACTCCAAGGAGTACAGTCCAAGAGCGGTCAAATGTTCCTCATATGTTAACCCTCTCATTCCCAGAATCATTCTAGTGAATCTTCTCTGAACCCTCTCCAACGTCAGCACATCCTTTCTTAAATAAGGAGCACAAAACTGCACACAGTATTCCAAGTGAGGTCTTATAGAGCCTCAACATCACATCCCTGCTCCTATACTCTATTCCTCTAGAAATGAATGCCAACATTGCATTCGCCTTCTTCACCACCGACTCAACCTGGAGGTTAACCTTAAGGGTATCCTGCATGAGGACTCCCAAGTCCGGTTGCATCTCAGAACTTTGAATTCTCTCCCCATTTAAATAAAAGTCTGCCTGTTTATTTCTTCTACCAAAGTGCATGACCTTACACTTTCTGACATTGTAATTCATTTGCTACTTCTTTGCCCATTCCCCAATCTTTCCAAGTCTCTCTGCAGACTTTCTGTTTCCTCAGCACTTCCGGCCCCTCCACCTATCTTTGTATCATCAGCAAACTTAGCCACAAAGCCATCTGTTCCATAATCCAAATCGTTGATATACAACGTAAAAAGAAGCAGCCCCAACACGGACCTCTACGGAACATCACTGGTAACCGGCAGCCAACCAGAATGGGATCCCTTTATTCCCACTCTCTGTTTCCTGCCAATCAACCAATGCTCTATCCATGTATGTAACTTTCCCGTAATTCCATGGGCTCTTATCTTGTTTAGCAGCCTCATGTGTGGCACCTTGTCAAAGGCCTTCTGAAAATCCAAATACACAACATCCACTACATCTCCCTTGTCTAGCCTACTTGTAATTTCCTCAAAAAATTGCACTAGGTTTGTCAGGCAGGATTTCCCTTTAAGGAAACCATGCTGAGTTCTGCCTATCTCGTCATATGCCTCCAGGTACTCCATAACCTCATCCTTGACAATCGACTCCAACATCTTCCCAACCACCGATGTCAAGCTAACAGGTCTATAATTTCCTTTTTGCTTCCTTGCCCCGTTTTTAAATAGCGGAGTGACATTTGCGATCTTCCAGTCCTCCAGAACCAGGCCAGAATCTATCGACTTTTGAAAGATCATTGCTAATGCCTCTGCAACCTCCACTGCTACTTCCTTCAGAACACGAGGGTGCATTCCATCTGGTCCAGGAGATTTATCTACCCTTAGACTATTCAACTTCCTGAGTACTTTCTCTGTCGTAATTGTGACTGCGCATATTTCTCTTCCCTGACACCCTTGAATGTCCGGTATATTGCTGAAATCTTCCTCAGTGAAGACTGATGCAAAATATTCATTCAGTTCCTCCGCCATCTCCTTACCTCCCATTACAATTTCTCCAGCATCATTTTCTATCGGTCCTATATCTACTCTCACCTGTCTTTTACTCTTTATATACTTGAAAAAGCTTTTAATATCCTCTTTGATATTATTTGCTAGCTTCCTTTCATAGTTAATCTTTTCCCTCTTAATGACCTTCTTAGTTTCCTTTTGTAAGCTTTTAAAAACTTCCCAATCCTCTGTCTTCCCACTAAGATTTGCTTCCTTGTATGCCCTCTGCTTTGCTTTTACTTTGGCTTTGACTTCTCTTGTCAGCCACGGTTGCATCCTTTTTCCATTTGAAAATTTTTTCTTCTTTGGAATATATCTGTCTTGCACCTTCCTCACTTCTCGCATAAACTCCAGCCACTGCTGCTCTGCTGTCCTTCCCGCTAGTGTCCCTTTCCAGTCAACCTTGGCCAGTTCCTCTCTCATGCCACTGTAATTTCCTTTACTCCACTGAAATACCGACATCGGATTTCAGCTTCTCTTTCTCAAATTTCACAGTGAATTCAATCGTGTTATGATCACTGTCTCCTAAGGGTTCCTTCACTTTCATCCCTCTAATTACCTCTGGTTCATTACACAATACCCAATCCAGTACAGACAATCCCCTAGTGGGCTCAACAACAAGCTGTTCTAAAAAGCCATCTTGTAGACATTCTACAAATTCTCCCTATTGAGATTCAGTGCCAACTTGATTTTCCCAATCCACTCGCATGTTAAAATCCCCTACAATTATCATAACACTGCCCTTCTGGCAAGCCTTTTCTATTTCCTGTTGTAATTTGTAGTCAACATCACTGAAGCTATTAGGAGGCCTGTAGATAACTGTCATCAGGGTCCTTTTGCCCCTGCGATTTCTTAGTTCAACCTATCAAGATTGTGTACCTTCCGATGTAAACTCTTTCTAATGAATTAATATCATTTCTTTCCATTAAAGCCACGCCATCCCCTCTACCTAGCTGCCTATCTTTCCGATACACCGTGTATCCTTGGACGTTCAGCTCCCAGAGACATGCATCCTTTAGCCACGTCTCAGTGATGGCCACAATATCATACCTGCCAATCTGTAACTGTACAACAAGATCATTCACTATATTCCTTATGATGCGTGGATTTAAGTATAACACCTTAAATACAGTGTTTGGTACGTTTTGCATTGATTGAAATGGAACTTTATTGCACTGCAACTCATCCCAATGGCTGCAAATTTGCTCCATCACCTGCCTGTCCTTCCTGACATCCTTACTGCTCACTACCTTAGATCTATTTCTGTTTTCCCTCTCCTCCGCTCCATCATTCTGGTTCCCATCCCCCTGCCAAATTAGATTAAACCCTCCCTTACAGCTCTATTAAACCTACCCGCCAGGATATTTATCCCCCTAGGATTCAAGTATAACCTGTCCTTTTTGTACAGGTCACACCTGCCCCAAAAGAGGTCCCAATGATCCAGAAACTTGAATCCCTGCCCCCCCTGCTTCAATCCATTAGCCACGCATTTGTCCTCAACCTGATTCAATTTGTACTCTAACTGTCGCATGGAACAGGCAGTAATCCCAAGATTACTACCTTTGTGGCCCTTCTTCTCAACTGCTTTCCTAACTCCCTATATTCTACTTTCAGGACCTCTTCCCCTTTCCTACCTATGTCATTGGTACCTACATGTACCACAACCTCTGGCTCCTCACCCTCCCTGTTAAGGATATGTTGGACGCGAGCAGAAACATCCCGGACCCTGGCAACAGGGAGGCAAACTACCATCAGGGTCTCCTGATCGCGTCCACAGAAATGCCTATCTGACCCCCTAACTATCAAGTCCCCTATCACTACTGCCTTCCTCTTCCTTTCCCTACCCTTCTGAGCTACAGGGCCGGACTCTGTGGTGGAGGCACGGTGACTGTTGCTTCCCCCAGGTAGGCTGTCCCCCCCCCCCCCCAACAGTACTCAAACAGGAGTACTTATTGTCAAGGGGTACAGCCACTGGGGTACTCTCTAGTACCTGACTCTTCCCCTTACCCTTCCTAACCGTGACCCACCTGTCTGCCTCCCGTGGCCCCGGAGTGACCACCTGCCTGTAACTCCTCTCTATCAATTCCTCACTCTCCCTGACCAGACAAAGGTCATCGAGCTGCAGCTCCAGTTCCCTAACACGGTCCCTTAGGAGCTGCAGCTCAGCGCACCTGGCGCAGATGTGGATGTCCGGGAGGCTAGGAGACTCCAGGACCTCCCACATCCGACACCGAGAACAACAAGCTGCCCTCACACTCATACTTCCCCTTTCCTCAAATAACAGGAAAAACTGAAACCTAAACCTACCTTGCCTTGCCCGCTTCCACCTAAGCCCGCTGAGCCAAAGCCCTTAAGCCTTCACTCTGCTCTCGGCTCACTCTGCTGCCCGCAAACGACGCTGCCTGCTGTTTAAGGCTGTGTCATTTTTAAATCCTCCCTGCTTCACTGCATGACGTCACATGCCTGCGCAGTCCCGCCTCTCTTAACTCCAATGAGAAGAAGAAAAAATCAAAATGGCTCCCGCCGCACTCCCGTTCTGATTCTCAGACTTCCTTCTTCTGAGAGGAAAGGGGTAGATGGATCTTAGAGTGGCTTCAAAGTTCAAAGTAAATTTAGTATCAAAGTACAGTGTCTAATAAAAAGCTTTGAATGTTTTCATGTTTTATTGTATTACAACATTTAATCACTGGATTTAATTTGGTGTTTTTGACATTGATCAACTGAAAAAGACTCTTTGGTGTCAAAGTGAAAACAGATCTCTACAAAGTGATCTAAATTAGTTACAAATATAAAACACAAAATAACTGATTGCATAAGTACTCATCCCCCTTTAATATGACACACCAAATTATGACTGGTGCAGCCAATTGGTTATAGAAGTCACATAACTAGTGTTATGTGAGATCTGTTTTTGGAGACCGGTGTGCAGTCAAAGTGTTTCAATTGACTATAGTAAAAATACACCTGTATCTCGAAGTCCAACTGCTGGTGAGTCAGTATCCTGGCAAAAACTACACCATGAAGACAAACGCTCCATGCAACTCCACAAAAAGGTTGTTGAAAGTACAAATCAGGAGACAGATACAAGAAAATTTCTGTCACAGAATATTCCCTTGGAGTACAGTTAAGTCGGTCATCAAAAAATGGAAAGAGTATGGCAACAGCTCTAAATCTGCCTAGAGCAGGCCGTTCTCAAAAACTGAGTGACCGTGCAAGAAGGGGATAGTGAGGAAGGTCATCAAGAGACCTATGGCAACTTCATAGGTCTTTCAAGCTTCAGTGATGGAGGAGGAGTTAACAGCTTCAGTGGCTGAGATGGGAGAGATGGCACATGTGACAACTGTTGCCCGGGTGCTTCACCAGTCGCAGCTTTATGGGAGAGTGGCAAAGAGAAAGCCACTATTGAAAAACACTCACATGACATCTCAGGTAGGGTTTGCCAGAAGGCATGTGTGAGACTCTGGAGTCAGCCGGAAGAAGGTTTAATGGCCTGATGAAACCAAAATTGAGCTTCTTGGCCATCAGACTATATTTGGCATAAGCCAAACACCACACATCATCAAAAACACACCACCCCTACTGTGAAGCATGTTGTGGGGATGCTTCACCGCAGCAGGCCCTAGAAGGCTTGTGAAGGTAGAAGGCAAAATGAATGTAGCAAAATACAGGGAAATCCTGGTGGAAACCTGATGCAGTCTGCAAGAGAGCTGTAACTTGGCCAAAGATTTGTTTTCCAGCAAGGCAATGACCACAAGCGTAAAGCCAAAGCTACACAGGAATGGCTTAAAAACAACAAAGTTAATGTCCTGGAGTGGCCTAGTCAGAGTCCAGACCCTAATCCAATTTAGAATTTGTGGCTGGACTTGAAAGTGCTGTTCATTCACAATCCCCATGCAATCTGACAGAGCTTGAATAGTTTTGTAAAGAAGAATGGGGAAAAAAATCGCAGTGTCCAGATGTGTAAAGCTGACAGAGACCTATCCACACAGTCTCAAGGTAGTAATTACTGCCAAAAAGTGCATCGATGAAATACTGACTTGAAGGGGGTGAGTACTTACACAATCAATGAAAGATTGCTCCGACTTGGGCAATCAACCAGCGTGCAAAAGACAACAAACTGTGCAAGTATAATAAGAAGGACATAACAATGAATAAATAAGCAATAAATATTGAGAACATGAGATGAAGTGTCCTTGAAAATGAATCCACTGGTTGTGGGAAAGATTGGCACAATATCATGGGTTGAAATTCCTGTGCTGTGCTGTACTGTTTTGTTCTATGTTTAACCGTATCCTGGGGAACAATGGTTTAGAATTTTTTTTCCTATAATGGACACATTCAAAACCAAAGGGTAGAGGGTTAAGATGAAGAGCAAGAGGCGAAAGGGGATCAGAGAGTTAAAAAAATTACCCAGAGGCTGGTTGAAATCAGGAACTCACTACCTGAATAGATGGTAGAGGTAGGTACTCTTACAACATTTTAAAATTATCTAGACAAGCTTTTGAATCAGCAAGACATCGAAGGTGAAGCTCCGGGCACTGTTAAATGGTGTTGGGTATTTGATAGTCGATCAAAAGGCCTTTTTCTGAGCCTTTCTCAGAAAGGCAGCGTCCATTATTAAGGACCTCCAGCACCCAGGACATGCCCTTTCCTCATTGTTACCATCAGGTAGGAGGTACAGAAGCCTAAAGGCACACACTCAGCGATTCAGGAACAGCTTCTTCCCCTCTGGCATCCGATTCCTAAATAGACATTGAACCCTTGGACACTACCTCACTTTTTAAATATATAGTATTTCTGTTTTTGCACAATTTTTAATATATTCAATATATGTACACTGTAATTGAGTTACTTATTTATTAATTATTATTATTTTTATTTTTTCTTCTATATTATGTATTGCATTGAACTGCTGCTGCTAAGTTAACAAATTTCACGTCACATGTCAGTGATAATAAACCTGATTCTGATATAAAAAGAAAAAAATAATAATAATTAAAAGTAAGCAATAAATACTGAGAACATGAGGTGAAAAGTCCTTGAAAGTGAGTCCATAGGTTGTGAGAAAAGTTCAGTGATGGGGCAAGTGAAGTTGAATGAAGATAGCTCCTCTGGTTTAAGAGACCAATGAATAGCTGTTCCTGAACCTGGTAGTGTGGGTCTTGAGGTTCCTGTACCTTTTTCCAGATGGCAGCAGTGAAAAGAGAACATTGCTTGCTTAGTGAGGACCTTTGATGATGGATGCTGCTTTCCTGCGACAGTGCTCCATGTAGATGTGCTCAGTGGTGGGGAGGGCTTTACCTGCAATGGACGGGCCATATCCATTAATTTTTGTAGGATTTTCCATTCAAGGGCATTGGTGTTTCCATACCAGGCCATGATGCAACCAGTCAATATACTCTCCACCACACATCTATAGAAGTTTATCAAAGTTTTAGATGACTTGCCAAATCTTCGCAAACATCAAAGGAAGTAGAGGTGCTGCCGTACTTTCTTCGTAATGGCACTTATATGCCAGACCCAGGTCTGATCCTCTAAAATGATAACGCTAAGAAATTTAAAATTGCTGATCCTCTCCACCTCTAATACCCCGATGAAAACTGGCTCATGAACCTCCCGCTTCCTCCTCCTGAAGTCAATAATCATCTCATTGGTCTTGCTGACATTGAGTAAGAGGTTGTTGTGGCACCACTCAGCCAGATTTTCAATCTCCCTCCCAAATGCTGATTTCTCACCACTCTTGAATTGGCCAATGACAGTAGTATTATCGGTAAACTTAAATATGACATTGGAGCTGTGCTTAGCCACATAGTGACAAGTGTAAAGTGAGTAGAGCAGGGGCTAAACACACAGCCTGGTGGTGCACCTGTGCTGATGGAGATTGTGGAGGAGATGTTGTTGCCAATTCGAACTGACTGGGATCTGCTAGTGAGGAAATGAAAGATCCAGTTGCACAAGGAGGCATTGAGGCCCAGGACTCTATTCAACGCTGAGCTATAGTCAATGAAGAGCATCCAGATGTATGTATCTTCACTGTCCAGATGTTCCAGAGTTGAGTGAAGAGGCAATGAAATGGCATCTGCTGTTGACCTGATGTGATGGTAGCCAAACTGGAGTGGATCCAAGTCATTTCTCAGACAGTAATTGATATGTTTCATCACCAAACTCTCGAAAACTTCATCACAATTGTTGTAAGTGCTACTGGACAATGGTCATTGAGGCAGGTTACCACATTCTTCTTAGGCACTGGTATAATTAAAGCTTGCTTGAAACTGGTGGATACCTGACTACCGAAGCAAGAGGCTAAAGATATTGGCAAACACTCCTGGCAGTTGATCTGCATAAGTTTTTAGTACTTGGCCAGGTACTGTGTCTGAGGTGAATGCTTTCCGTGGGTTCACCCTCCTGAAGACTACTCCCACGTTGGCCTCAGAGAGTGAAATCACAGGGTCATCTTGGGAAGGCATGAACATCGATTTCTTGAATTTCCATTAATTGCCCCCCTCCTCTCCCATTCCCCATTCCTGTTTCCCTCTCTCACCTTATCTCCTTGCCCCTGGTGCTCTTCCCCCTTTTCTTTCTTCCATGGTATTCTGTCCTCCATCAGATTCCCCCTTCTCCAGCCCTTTATCTTTTTCACCAATCAACTTCCCAGCTCTACTTCATCCCCTCCCCCTCTCCTGGTTTCACCTATCCCCTGCCACCTTGTACTTCTTCCTCCCCTCCCTCAACCTTCTACATCTGACTCCTTCCCCCGTCCTTTCCAGTCCTGATGAAGGATCTCAACCTGAAACACTGACTGTTTACTCTTGTCCATAGATGCTGCCTGGCCTGCTGAGTTCCTCCAGCACTTTGCACATGCAGCATTTTCTCTGATGTCCTGGAAAGGAAGTTATTCCTTTGTTTTTACACTATATTTATGTTGTTATTTATAATAATGTTATATCTTTGCACAGCACTGCTACCACAAAATAACAAATGTCATGTCATACATGACAGGACAGTGATGATAAACCTGACTGTGATCTTGCGACATCCTCAGCTAAGTGATTAATAATTGGGATATTTACAAAGTACATAGAACTTAGAATAGTGTAGCACAGAAATAGACCCTTTGGCCCACAATATCATGCTGAACCAAGTAAATTAGTAATCAAATGGCCAACAAAACTAATTCCTTCTGCCTACACAATGTTTATTTCCTTTCATTTTCCTCTCATTCATGTGCCTACCAACACCTGACGCAGAGCATTCCAAGTACCCACCACTCTCTGTAAAAAAAATTACAAAGTAGATTTGTTATAGAAGTACTTATATTTCACCCTGTGCTACCCTGAGTTTCATTTTCTTGTGGGCATTCACAGTAAATACAAAGAAACACCATAGAATCGATGAAAAGCTGAGCATAAAGATGAAACAGAGAAACTGCAAAAGACAACAAATTGTTCAAATAAAAATGAAAATAATAATAATAATAAATAAGTCCTAAATATTGAGAACATGAGTTATAGAGCCCTTTGAAATGAGACCAGCGGTTGTGCAGTCAGTTCAGAGTTGGGAGAGAGAAGTTGTCCGTTCTGTTTCAAGAACTTGATGGTTTAAGGGTAATAACTGTTCCCTTACTGGTGATATAGGACCTAAGACTTCTGCACCTCCTTCCTAATGTCAACAGTGAGAAGAGAGCATGGCCTGGATGGTGGGAGTCTTTGATGATGGATGCTGCTTTTCTGCGACAGGGCTCCTTGTAGATGTGCTCAGTGGTGGGGAGGGCATTGCCTGCAATGGACTTGGCTGTATCCAGTACTTCTTGTAGGCTTTTCCATTAAAGGGCATTGGTGTTTCTACACCAGGTCCTGATGCAACCAGTCAGTATACTCTCCATCATGCACCTTTAGAAGTCTGTCAAAGTTTTAGCAGGCGTGCTGAACCTTTGAAAACTTCTAAGAAAGTAGAGGCACTGCCATGCCTTCTTTGTAACAGCACTTACTTGCTGGTCCCAAGACAAGATATAATCAGGGAGTCTCCCTTCATTCCCTAATTTTGAGTGTCTGTGATTTCTCTTCTCAGAAACTTCAAGAACATCCATAAACCGTGAATGACCTTGTCCCAGCAAAGTTATACGAATACTCAGAGAAACTTTTCATTTATGATGTGCTCCCATTGTAGAAGTGAAACTCAATGGAACTTGATGTGCTCGTGAAATATTGAAGTAAACACTGCAATTGTAATTATTCAATTACAAACTCTATTCTGAGTTCAGAGGAATCTGCTGAGAGCTTCTCCTAATAAAGAGCCCCTCTGCTGAATGTCTATTTGTCATTCTGAACAAAGATCTTTCACATTGACAGTTCCAGTCTCCATGTGGTTCTTTCAATGTCACTTCTTCGAGGTTCATCACCTTACCATGTTGGGGAGGCTTGTGAGATCCCGAGAGTGATGCTGACTGGAGTTTAGCCACCCTGCATTTGGTTCCTGGTAGGGTCATCCATGGCAGTAATCTTAAGGGGAGGATCCAGACAAAGAGTGATTCAACATGACCTTAGCTGTGGAGACAGACGGACAGACATACTTTATTGATCCCGGGGAAATTGGGTTTCGTTACAGTCGCACCAACCAAGAATAGTGTAGAAATATAGCAATATAAAACCATAAATAATTAAATAATATGTAAATTATGCCAAGTGGAAATAAGTCCAGGACCAGCCTATTGGCTCAAGGTGTCTGACACTTCGAGGGAGGAGTTGTAAAGTTTGATGGTCACAGGCAGGAATGATTTCCTATGACGCTCAGTGTTGCATCTCAGTGGAATGAGTCTCTGGCTGAATGTACTCCTGTGCCTAACCAGTACATTATGGAGTGGATGGGAGATGTTGTCCAAGATGGCATGCAACTTAGACAGCATCCTCTTTTCAGATACCACCGTCAGAGAGTCCAGTTCCACCCCCACAACATCAGTGGCCTTACGAATGAGTTTGTTGGTTCTGTTGGTGTCTGCTACCCTCAGCCTACTGCCCCAGCACACAACAGCAAACATGATAGCACTGGCCACCACAGACTCGTAGAACATCCTCAGCATCGTCCGGCAGATGTTAAAGGACCTCAGTCTCCTCAGGAAGTAGAGATGGCCCTGACCCTTCTTGTAGACAGCTTCAGTGTTCTTTGACCAGTCCAGTTTATTGTCAATTTGTATCCCCAGGTATTTGTAATCCTCCACCATGTCCACACTGACCCCTTGGATGGAAACAGGGGTCATCAATGCCTTAGCCCTCCTCAGGTCCACCACCAGCTCCTTAGTCTTTTTCACATTAAGCTACAGATGATTCTGCTCACACCATGTGACAAAGTTTCCCACCGTAGCCCTGTACTCAGCCTCATCTCTCTTGCTGATGCATCCAACTATGGCAGAGTCATCAGAAAACTTCTGAAGATGGCAAGACTCTGTGCAGTAGTTGAAGTCCGAGGTGTAGATGGTGAAGAGAAAGGGAGACAGGACAGTCCCCTGTGGAGCCCCAGTGCTGCTGACCACTCTGTCTGACACACAGTGTTGCAACGTACTGTGGTCTGCCAGTCAGGTAATCAATAATCCATGACACTAGGGAAGCATCCACCTGCATCACTGTCAGCTTCTCACCCAGCAGAGCAGGGTGGATGGTGTTGAACGCACTGGAGAAGTCAAAAAACATGACCCTCACAGTGCTCGGCGGCTTGTCCAGGTTGTCCAGACGGAGCTGGCGGAAGATGATGACACATCAAAAAGGTAGTGAAAGTGGAGGAAGGCTGCAGCAGCGAAGAGTCCTCAGTCATCTTGCATTCCATGGCACTGGACCCTGACCCCGAACTGTCAAAGGCCATAGTAGCTGCCCTTACATCAGACTTCCCTGTTAAATAAAATCACACATAGGCATTCTCCATTACGGGAATCCACTTTAATCTCCCAGGCGGGAATCGACTGTACCCTCTGCAGCCACCTGAAGCCCCACCAATAGACAATATCTTAGGAAAACATCATACCTGACTCGAGTGATTGGCACTATTCAGTGTCAGAACAGAGATGTGAAACAGAACAATGAAATATTAATAATTCCAGTTACATCAAAGAAGTAAAACACAAGACATCTATGTTGAGAGCATCCCACTTCCTGACCTCCATTCCCTCTTACTCCTGGCTAATTAAGAGTTAATATTCAAAACTGATTTTGTGAGAGAAGTTATTTTCTTATTGTGCTTATTCTGCCAATGTATATCTTCATAGTTGACTTCAAGCAAGTCAAAAATGAGTATGAATCCTTTGCAAATGTATCCCCTGTTGACTCATTGAGAGGAAGAAATACTTAACAAGTGCATTACCTGTTATGTGGGAAGAAGATGTTTCTGAATCATTGAGTGTGGGTCTTCAGACCCCTGTACCTCCTCGCTACAGCTCCGTTTCTAAACATAACAACGTCAAACAAAATACAGTCAGTGCATTCTACCCGCCACCAAGGGAATACTGTACATACAGAAAGTTGCTGGAAGAGGACTGTTGGCATCATGAAGGATCCCACACACCCTGCTCCCACTCTCATCAGGGAGCAGCAACGTAGCATCCATGCCAGGACCACCAGGCTCAAAGCAGTTACTTTCTTCGAGTATTAACTCTGATCAGCACCTTCACCTCCTAACTCCACCACTACTTTATTATTTCCCATCAGTCATCTTCTGTACAGGCTGGTGTCACTTTAAGGATATACGATCAATCTATGTATATAAGTGTACAATGTCCTGTGTATGTTACTCAAAATGGCTTCTTTGGTTTGTTAAGAGTAGGAATGCTTCTTTGTCTGATAAGTGTTTCTCTCGCAGTTGTTTAGCTTTAGACTTGCTGATATGGGGATTATATTCATTTGTTAACCAACGGGGACTGTTATTTTGTCTTGTGAGGCTGGGAGCTTGGGGGTTTTCGCAGTTTTATCAGGGGAGTTGGGAAGAAGACGCCGAGGAAGGTGGACGTGCGCTGCACTGCTTGGTTGACCACCGGGGGTGGTCCCAGGTGCGAGGACGTGGAGGTCGGAGGAAAGTGACGAGGGGTCGAATGGTTCGATGGTTGAGCTCCAACGATGTGCACTAAACTGACTGAACTTTGATAAGTTGGCGCCTTTTACTTTTTCTTTTCTTTCATATATACTGTATTGCATAGTACTCTTTTAGTTTTAGTAAAATCTTTAAAGTGTATTTCATAATGGTATCTGGTGTGTGTTTGATACTGTGTGTGTGCGCGTGGCATAAACTTGATTCCCACAGCACCTGCGTGTACGGGAGGTGGGGTTGGTGTGTGGCTGGATCTCCTTTTGCCCTAGACATATACCAGCCTGTTGGGTGAGTGTTACATAAGTTATCTTATGTATTTATTGTGTGTGTGTGTTTTTTTAAAATTACCATTGTGCTCTTTATCTTTTGGGTCCTGAAGAAAGGTCTTGGCCTGAAACGTTGACTATCTATTAATTTCCATAGATGCTGCCTGACCTGCTGAGTTCCTCCAGCATTTTGTGTGCGTTGCTTTGGATTTCCAGCATCTGCAGACTTTCTTGTGTTTATCACTCGTGTTTTTCTTTTGCTGCATCAGATTTGGAGTAAAATCATTTAATTCTGCTTACAATTGAGTACAGGAAATGACATTAAACAATCCTGAATTTTGAATTTCAAAGAGACCCGCCCTGCACACTCCAATCACCAATACTTTACCACTTCCTATGAGTGACTTCATGTATAGACACTCCTGTGCCTCGCATCACTTTATGGATATACAATTAATCTAGGATGTCTATAAACTATCTTAGATATTTATATTTATTGTATTCTTATTATTATTGTGCTCTATATCTTCTTGTTTCATTGTTTTAAAAATAATTATTATTTTGTTCTCCTTTACACTTGTGTACAGGAAATGATGTTAAACTATCTTAAATCCTTTTATCTTGAATCTTAAACAACCAAGTCTTCAAAAGGGTTTTTTTTTTGCGGAAAGTTGAATTAGAATCAGATTCATTATCGCTGCCCCAGCTGACATGAAATTTCCTGTTTTGTGGCACCAGTAGATTGCAAATACATAAAGGATACTGAGAAAGTGCTCATGGACTGTTCAGAAATCTGATGGCAGCTGGAAAGAAGCAGTTTCTGCATCATTGATTGTGGGTTTTCAGGCTCCTGTACCTCCTCGGTACAGCTCCATTTCGAAACATAACG
Organism: Hemitrygon akajei; assembly: GCF_048418815.1. NCBI lineage: Eukaryota > Metazoa > Chordata > Chondrichthyes > Myliobatiformes > Dasyatidae > Hemitrygon > Hemitrygon akajei. The sequence goes on from NC_133135.1 coordinate 23,698,614, forward strand.
TCAAACAAAATACAGTTCTATCCATGTCTGACACAAATTAAGGGCTAGAGTTCTAATTTAGGCAAGTGATAAAAGCAAATGGCTCAGATTTCACTTGCAGGCTTCTGTTAGACAGCTGAAGGAATTTCCCAGCCAACAGATTTAATTCTTAAGCTAAACTGATTTGTGTTTGTTGCAAGAAAGTTTGATACTTGTAGTGACATTCCGCTCTCTATATTGGTTGACGTTGTGTACTTGGATTCTCAGAAGGCCTTTGACAAGGTGCCACACTTGAGGCTGCTTAACAAACTTCTAGCCCATGATATTACAGGAAAGATTCTAGCATGGATAAAGCAGTGGATTATTGGCAAGAGGCAAAGAGTGGGAATAAAGGGAGCCTTTTCTGATTGGCTGCCAATGATTAGTGATGTTCCACAGGGGTCTCTGCTGGGGCTGGTACTTTTTACGTCAATGACTTAGATCATGGAATTGATGGCTTTGCGGCAAAGTCTGCAGATAATATGAAAATAGGTAGGGGGCAGATAGTTTTGAGGAAGTAGAGAGGCTACAGGGGGACGAAGAGAACGGGCAAAGAAGTGGGCGATGAAATACAGTGTTGGGAAGTGAATGGTTATGCACTTTGGTAGAAAAAAAATAAAAGAGTAGACTATTTTCTAAATGGACAGAAAATTCAAAAATCTGGGGTGCAAAGGAACTTGAGAGTCCATGTGCAGGAGTCCCTTCAGGCTAATTTGCAGGTTGAGTTGGTGGTGAGGAAGGCAAATGTGATGTTGGTATTCATTTCAAGAGGACTGGAATACAAAAGCAAGGATATAATGTTGAGGCTTTTATAAAGCACTGGTGAGGCCTCACTTGGAATATTCGGAGCATTTTTGGGCCCCTTATCTAAGAAAGGATGTGCTGACATTGGAAAGGGTTCAAAGGAGATTCACAAAAATGATACCGGGATTAAAAGGCTTGTCATATGAAGAGTGTTTGATTACTCTGGGCTGTACTCACTGGAATTCAGAAGAATGAGGGGTGACCTCAATGAAACTTATTGAATGTTGAAAGGCTGAGGTAGAGTGGATGTGGAAAGGATGTTTCCTTTGGTGAGGGAGTGTAAGAGCAGAGGACATAACCTCAGGGTAGAGAGACATTCTTTTAGAACAGAGATGAGGAGGAAATTCCTTAGCCAAAGAATGGTGAATCCGTGGAATTTGTTGCCACAGGCAGCTAAGGAGGCTAAATCATTAGATAAATTTAAGGCAGAAGTTGTTAGATTCTTGATTGGTCAGGGCATGAAGGGATACAGGGAGAAGGAAGGAGATTAGAGCTCAGAGAGAAAATAGATCAGCAATGATGGAGCAGACTCGATGGGCCAAATGGCCTAATGTTCCTCAATCTTATGGTCTTATGGAAATGTGGAAAACAAGGTAAGATGATTGATGCAAGGCAGAGCAGGTAACCAAGCCCAAAGGGCCTCTACATTGAGTTTGTTCTGGTCAGGTGAAAATTTTACTAATACTATCAGGTTTTGATGATTTAGAGTCATGCTTTCCCTGCCCAGTTTTGTACGGTATCTAGGCCAGGACATGTTAACATCTACTCTTGATCAATATTTGTTTTTTTTTCCTCCTCAAACAGATCGATGTTTTCCTCTGCATCTAGTACCCCGGAGATTATTCTCTCACTTGATGCTGAAAAGGCATTTGACCAGGTGAAATGGGACTTCCTTTTCTATACTCTCCAAAGACTTGGTTTTGGTTCTACATTCATCTCATGGAGTTACTCATCCCCACTGGCAGCAGTGCGTACTGATAACTGTATATCGTCCTTCTTTGAACTGCAACGTGGCACAAGATAGGGATGCCCTTTATCTCCACTCCTTTTTGCTGTGGCAGTTGAGCCACTCGCCATAACCATGAGAACATCAGTTAGTGTCAAAGGCATGCTGAGGGGAGCTTTGGAACATAAAGTGTCACTGTATGACGATGATAAGCTATTCTATATCTCAGATCCAACTCGAACTCTCCCAAATCTATCAATATTGCTCACTAAATTCAGTCAAATATCTGGTTATAAAGTTAAGTTTCAAAAGAGTGAAATAATGCCAATTGGGACCACATGTTTGGATATTACTTTTTCCAGGACCCCCTTTAGAATCAGCAATAGGAAATTTAAGTACTTGGGGGTCTGGATAACACATAGTTATAAGGACCTTTATAAAGCCAACTATCAACATCTCCTTTCCAATCTTAAACAGGAATTTGAACGTTGGAATTCTTTATCTCTTTCCCTTAGCGGGAGGATTAAAATGACTGTCCTGCCCAGATTCTTATACATGTTCCAAAGCCTCCCAATTTTTCTAACCAAGACTTTCTCCAATAACCTAAATAGTCAAATTTCAAGTTTTATTTGGAATAAAAAACAGACCAGAGTAAAGGAAAAAATACTACAGAAGCCTCGTAAGATGGGGGCACTACCAAATTTTCTATATTACTACTGGTCAGCTGATATAACAGCAATTTTATATTGGACAAGAGATGATATTTCTGCTCCTAGCTGGGTGATTATGGAGAAGTCATCCTTACAATTTACCTCTTCGTCAGTAATATATGATAAACCACCACTCTCACAACCTGTATCTGGTTTCACACTAAATCCAGTTGCGATGTATGCCATTAAAATTTGGTTCCAATTTAGATGTCATTTTGCACTTCATAACCTCTCACTTGCCGCACCAGTAGCAAAAAATTACATGTTCACCCCAGCAATAATGGACGTAGCGTTTGATATTTGGTCTAAACATGGTATCACTTCATTGTATAATCTCTACATTGACAGCAATTTTGCCTCTTTTGAACAGCTAGTTAAGAAATTTGATATCCCTAGGATACACGTCTATAGATATTTACAACTCAGAAGCTTTATGGCCTCGCATCTTGAGTGCTTTCCCTACTGCCCCCTTTCATCGCTCTGAGATTCAGAAATGTGAAACAATCCATAAGCAAAATCTATGAGCTACTTAATGTAGTTAATCCTAGGAATTTGGATTTATTAAAACATAAATGGGAAGAGGATATTGAGGAACGAATTCCAGATGATATATGGCAAAAAACAATTCATAGAATTTATTCATCCTCTGTGTGTCTTAGACATGTTGTTGTTCAGTTTAAAATTGTGCACCGTTGTCATTGATCTAAAGTTAGATTGGATAAGGTTAATAAAGATCTTGACCCAATGTGTGACAAATGTAAACATTTCCAGGCTACATTTACCATATGTTTTGGTCATGTCCAAGATTAGTAAATTTCTGGGGTTTGATGTTTGACACTTTTTCAAAAATTTGTGTACAACTAATTCCACCATCTTGGTCAGTAGCACTATTTGGAGTGCCTTCTCAGAATATTAACCTCAGCAAATTCCAAACTGATTTCATCGCTTTTTTTTACTTCTTGCTAGAAGGCTCATCTTATGCAAATGGAAAGACTCTTCCCCCTCCAACATATGGACATTGGATCAAAGATATCATGTACTTTATAAAATTTGAGAAGATCCGCTATTCAGTCAGGGGGCAGTCTGCAAGATTCAACACCACTTGGCAATCTTTTTAAAGTTTTGTCAAAAATATGGATGCTGAAAAAAATTATTTGAATGTGTAAGGTGCTCTAGGCCTCTGTATCTATTTTTGACTGGTCTGGCTGGTTCTATTTGTTCTTGTTTACTGAGGTGGGGGGGAGGGTTCTTTTTGTAACTGGTATAAAATGGTTGGTTGTATTGTAACATATGTTCTGCTATTTTTCTTTGTTAATAAAAATACCTTGATCAAAAAAAACATATCAATGTCATTTCAAGTCAGTGCAAGATGGCAGAAATTCCATTTCAAATTGATGAACATCCAACAAAAGCTGCACTCATTGATAATCTTAAGTATAAAATAAATTCTGGAAACAACAAACCCTTAAAATTCTGCAATTTTGTGAGATGTGCTGAAAAAATGCATCAAAATAATTATATTGATGGCCAAATGCTTTAAAAATAGATTTTCATTTTTAGCTTGTCACGTCCAAATTTTCAACCATCTTGGGTTAAGCATGGACAGTCTGTGGGGTTTACTTCAATTTTCAGGACTTCAGAATGGTTTATTGTTCAGCAATAACTTGCATTTGAAATTGTTTATCAATAAAAATCTTATCATTTGATAATATAAAATAAACTGTCAACTAGGATTATTTACTGATGTTGATGAACTGTATTGCAACCTGGATAATTTGAACATTGAACAATATAGAACAGGAGCAAACCCTTCAGTCCACAATGGTTGCACTGAGCATAAAGCTAAATTAAACTAAATCTCTTCTGCCTGATCCATATTCCTCCTTTGCCTGTACAGTCATGTCTCTATCATAGCTGTTTAAATACCACTACAATAATTGTATCTGCTTCTGCCACTACCTCGACCAACCTTCTAGATTAATTTTGTTTAGAGAGATAGCACAGAATAGGCCTTTCCAGCTGCAACTCCCGACTTAACCCTAGACTAATCACGGGACAATTTTCAATGTCCAATTAAACTATTAACCTTTACATCTTTGGAGTCTGTGAGGAAACTGGAGCACCCGGAGTAAACCCATGCAATCCATGGGGAGGACATACAAACTCCTGGTAGAGAACGCCGGAACTGAACTCAGAACTCTGATTCCCTAAGGTGTAATAGTGTTGTGCTGCTACACTATTGTGGCATAACTGTGTTATCCTTACTTCCCTTTTTAGAACATAGAACATAGAACATCAAACAGTACAGCAGAGGAACAGGTCCTTCAGCCCACAATGTTGTGCCCAACCAAATAAATTGGTAATCAAATTGCCAACTAAACTAATTCCTTATGCCTACACAATATGTACATCCTTCCATTTTCCTCATATTCATGTGCCTATCTGAACATCTCTTAAAATTTCCTGTTTCTTCCTTTAACACCATTCCAGGCATCCAGCACTCCCTGTGTAAAATAACTGCTCTTCGCATCTTCCTTGAAATTACCTTCTCTCACCTTAAATGCACGCCCTCTAGGTTTAGGCATCTTAACTCTGGGGAAAGGGTACTGTCTGTCTACTCTATCTATGCCTCTCATAAACTTATAGACCTCTATCAGACTCCCCTCAGCCTCTGCCACTTCAGAGAAAATAACCCAAGTTTGTCCAGCCTCTTGTTATGTCCCCTAATCTAGACAGCATCCTGGGAAACCTCTTCTGCTCTCTCTCCAAAGCCTTGACATCCTTCTTATAATGAGGTGTATGCAATACTCCTTGAATGAAGGGACAGCATTCGCTCCTCTCTAGAACTCACCTGTTGCTAGTGAGGACACTAAATTCTGTCCCTCCCATGTGCTCTTCTCCCCACAGATGCTCCCCGACCCTGTCTGGGAATTGTCAGAGTTCAGTGTAGGTCACCAAAAGCCTACTGGGACCTTTTCCACTCTCTCATGTGGGACATAAGGGACTGCAGATGCTGCAGTCTGGGTAAAATATGTCCTGGTGCAATGTTTCTACCAAAAATGCTGACAATTCCTTTTTTCCCCCACAGATGCTGCTCAGCCTGCTTCCAGTATATCGTGCGTTGCTCCGAGCACCTACCATTCCTTTAAACTTCACCCCCTCTCACCTTTACGCATGTCCTCCAATACTTGACATTTCTACCCTGCCTGAGGAAAAAAAGATTCTGGTAAAACGAGACAGTTTACCCTATCTAATTGACTGTGCAATATAAATAAAGTGTCTTTAAAACTCCCCGCCCTTTCAAGACAAGTAAACAGACCTTCTTTTTGGCTTGAATGTAAAGTCGCGAAGAGTTCGGATGAACTCTTGTGGGTTGTGAGACAGCGAAGGGATGCGTTTAACAAGTGGACGAGCTTCCTGTTGAGATGACAGAGATCGTGGCGGTGGAGGATAGCAGGGAGAAGGAGTTCAGCGTGTAAGAGAGGGTGAGGATAAAGGACTGACTGAAAGGGGAGAGTCTGCCAGCTTTCATTGACTTCTCAGAGCCTCTCACTCTCTGGCCGGGAGGATGGCAGGCGGGAGACCGAGACGGCGTCTCTAGGCGGGGAACCGGGAACGCTTTCCCCACTCGCCGGACAGGGTGAGGGTGAGGGCCGCGGTGGCCTGTGAAGCGACGGGCGCTGAGGTGGGGGTCGCTCCGCGTCCCTTAAGCACCCCGGCCCGGCCCGGCCCCGGCCCCACCGGCCACCGCCTCGGTACCCGGCCCGCAGGTAAAGGCCGCGCCACCCGGGAGAGGTCCTGGGGAAAGGGAGGGGTGTGAGGGGAGGTAGAAAGGGGAGGAAGGTAGAGAAGTTGGGGTTTAGTGAGGGATGAGGCGGGGAGGGAGGGATGTGAGGGGAGGTAAAGGAGGGAGGGATGTGAGGGGAGGTAAAGAAGGGAGGGATGAGAAGGGGTTAGGGAGGGATGAGAGGGGATCGGGCCAGGGGGAGGCAAGACGGGAGGGTATGAGGGAGAAATGAGGTAACTGGGAAGGTAGGGAAGGATAAAGGGGAGGTAGAAAGGGCTCGGGGTAGGAAAAAATGTAAGGGGAGTGGGGGTGGTGAAACAGAGAGATGAGATGATTAGAGAGATAGTTGGGGAGGGGGGAGGTAAGGAGGGATGCGAGGGTTCAGGTCTCAGGAAGGAAAGAGTGAAAAAGGTTGTGAGAGGTGAAGCGTGTTGAATGGAGTCCTGCAGAAACGGTATACTAGCGAGGCTATTTCTTGTACAGCAGATGAGAAAAGTAAATTTGAAACTAGTTCAAACAAATTGCAGAAGAGCTGATAATAAAACAGACCGATGCTTGAACGAGAGAGAGGGTGAGCATTCCCTGAATAAGAAAGCTCTCTGTGCCTGAAACACTTTTTGCTTTATGGAAGAGAAGATGATGTAGTTATTTGATTAATTTAAATTTTAGCGACTGTCTTGCAGTGCCCTTAGGCTTTTGTGTTGAAAAGGAAGTTGGTTTAACAGGAAGTCACTTGTGTTTCACCAAGCTTCAATTCTTAAAAGCCTGAGATAGTTGATGGAAGAAAAGAGCGAAGTGTGGTTAAAGTTGCACTGTAGGTGCTTTTGAAAGTATCAACTACATGATGAGTTTAAGTGTTGATTCAAGACTGGAATGAATTATTTTTTTCTGATTAAGGAGAAACTATTCGATATAAAATGTCTGTTAATAATTTCAATTGTACTCTTTGTAATATGGGGAAAATCCGTACAAGGCAGTACAGTTGGTTGTGTTAATGTGGAGTAAAACCATTAGCTTTTGCAGCACTTTCCTAATGTGGTATTCATTTTTATTTTTAAATACAGCTCTTGCAGGCTAAGTACTTTTAAGTGTTTGAATGCTGGCTACTGTTAAATTATACATAGTATTAGACGATAATGTTGTGCTCATATAATAACTGATAATTTGCAAACTTTACTGAGAATGAAACATAGAAAACCTACAGCACAATACAGGCTCTTCGACCCATAATGCTGTGCCAAACATGTACTTACTTTAGAAATTACCTAGGGTTACCCATAGTGCTCTATTTTTCTAAGCTCGATATACCTATACAAGAGTCTCTTAAAAGACCCTATCGTATCTGCCTCCACCACCGTTGCCGGCAGCCTATTTCACACATTCCCCACTCTCTGCGTTTAAAAAAAACACCCCAACTTAATCCTGACATCCCTTCTGTAGCTACTTCCAAACACTTTAAAACTGTGCCCTCTCTTGTTAGCAATTTCAGCCCTGGGAAAAAGATTACCAAAAATAAACATAAAACTCTGTTCAAATGAACCCACAAATCATTTGACGTGTTTCTGAAGATCTATTACTATCTGTTCCCTGTTTGTTTCTGAAAGGAATGAAGCTGTTATTGGAATACTTGTGTGATGCATATTACAGTGCTTTATTTCAATAGTTGTACCATTGCGAGGCTAACTTATCTCTTTTCTTGGTTCAGGACGTACAGCTGCTCAGATTTGTTTTGCTATTCATGTTGATGATCCTAGAACAACATTGAGGGAAAAAATGTCTGCCTTATTTGTCTGCCTAGTTGATGCAATCCAGCGTTATACTGGATATAACCTTTAGTGGTTATGAGGGACTTGTAGTTAGAAGCAGTTTGCGCTGCTATTCAACCACAGATTTATGCCTTTTCATGTTTGTTCAGTGATCATATTGATACAGTACAGTATGATATTACAGTGGGGAGAGGGTAGCACAAGGTGGAGGCATGCTCTTTGCTAAACAAGGGATAAAAGATATTCCATCCAGTTAATCAACTTCATGATTTGAATTGGAGGATTTTTGTGCAATTTAGAATTTAAAAAAAAACACAAAATGCCAGAAGTAGTTAGCAACTCTTCCATCACCTTTTGAAAGAGAAACAGTTAATAGCTTAGATTGTGGGCTATTTGTTGGTGCACTGATGTTTTATTTCATTTTCCAGATTTGGTGTGTTTTTTTGATTTTGGTTTCAGTTCAAGGATAGGTCAAGACCTATAGATAGGTTTTTTTTGGTTCAAAGTACATTTATTATCAAAGTACATATTCATTATACAACCTTGAGATACATCAAGGCAACCATAAAACCAAGAAACCAAAAAAATCCATGGAAAAGAAGGGATCAAACACCCAATGTGCAGAGTTTACACAAGAAGAAACAGGAGGAAGAATAGGTCCTTTGATCCCTTGAATCTGCCCTGCCATTCACTAAGATTATGGCAAATCCAGCATTTTCCCTAAAAAAAAGAGATGGTCTCTCCGTAACTTGGATCAATCATCTCAATAAACCTTCTCTAAACTGCCTCCAGTGAGATATCTTTCCACAGTGAGTATATCATAACTGTGGATATAATCTCATTCATACCTTGTATAGTTCAATTTCACATCACATGCCGGTGTTAATCTGATTCTGAGTTCTGTATCACTTCCTACTTTAATACTACAACCCCATTTGGCAGCATGTATGGAAAGAGAAGTATGGTCGATGAGTCTTCATCGGAACTGCGAGAAAGAGAGAAGTTGTTATCTGTTTCATCATTGTTCCTTCCAAACTGAACTATTTTACATTTTCCCATATAATATTCTTTGTTATCTTTTTGCTTGTTAAACTACAGTGTCTCTCTGTTAAGTATTTGCATTTTTCTCACAGTTTGCCTTCACCCTACTTACTCCATCTACAAATTTGATAATAGTACACTTGCTTTTTTTCCCCTTCCTTTAAATCAGTAAGTATATATTTGTAAATGGCTGTGGTCCCTCACTGATCTTTGTGGCACCTACTTATTGCAGTTTGTCATCCTGGAAGCTACCTCTTATACCTAGTCATTGCTTCCGGCTAGTTAGTCATTTTGCAGCCCATGTTAATATTATACCTCCAATGCCTTGGCTTTTACTATGCAAAGTAGGCTTTCATGCGGCATTTTGTAGGATAACATTTGAAAAATCCGAAGTGGTTGCCTGCCATGAACTTTGGCTGACACTTTCTCAAAGAACTGTAATAAACTTGTCAGACAGAATTTTCTTTTCATGAAATCACACTGACTTTTCTTGATCAGATTATGACTTTCCAAATTTTACACTATTAAATAATTCTAATGCTCTTCCAATAATACTGTACATGTTGGGTGAACCAGCTTGTCGATATCTGCTTATTTTTCCTACCCTTTGATAAAAAATGATCATACCAGTAATCCTTTTATACTACTCCAGTTGTTCCGGGCAGATGGGTCTCGTTAACCATGGATGGTAGTTCATCTAGGAGGGAGAACTCTTGATTTCAAACCTCCGCAGCCTTGTGGCTATACCCACTCACGGGAAAGGCTTTGGGAGTAAACCCTGAGGAAAAATCCAGACTCTGAGTCCTGAAGGCAGCTGACTGCTGTACCCAGCACTGGCACGGCAACTCCTGCGATGCTGCTGGCACCAAACCGTACCGACTTTCGTCGTTCCTTTGGACCTGTCGTCAGCATGGAGAAGAGGGTCCTACTGCAAGAGTGACAGACAGATCTCCATATCAACTCTGCCCCAGCTTGCATCCTGGAGAGGCCACTCCAGCTTCGCTTCAGTGACTACCAGAGGCGCAGTATCCATGGTCGACCACGACCGACAGAGGCCACACACACTCCAGAATCCACCCCTTCTGTAAACACACTTTATAGATTCCTTGGATGCAAATCACGAAGTCCAGGAGACTTGTTTAGTTTGATCACTTTGTCAAACACTATCCTGGAAGTGGTGCCACAGGTAGACAACGTAGTGACAAAAGCTTTTGGGATGCTGGCCTTCATCATTCAGGACGTTACGCATAGATACTAGGAAGTTAAAGTGAGGCAGGTCAGACTGTTCTTGGAGTATTGATGACACTACTTATAGGAAAGATGTTATTAAACTAGAGAGAGTGCAGAAAAGATTTGCAGGGATGCTGAGAGACTGAGTTATAGGAAGAGATTGGACAGACTTGTTTCCTGGGAGCGAAGGAGTCTGAGTGGTGATCTTAAAGCCATGAGAAGCATAGATAGAATGAGTGTACTCTGCATTTTTCCCAAGGTTAGTGAATTGTGAACTAAAGGACATAGGTTTAGGTTAGATGGGAGACATTTAATAGAAACTTAAGGGGCATTAGGGTACCCTAACCCTAACACTAAGAACTGCATCTATGTAGAATTAACTAGAGGAAGTAGTTAAGGCAGGTGTGTTAACAACATTTAAGTGACACTTGGAGAGGTACATTGATAGGAAAGGTTTATGGAAATGTGGAATGAGCTTCCTGTAGAAGTAGTAGAGGCCAGTTCAGTTGTGTCATTTAAGGTAAAATTGGATAGGTATATGGACAGGAAAGGAGTGGAGGGTTATGGGCTGAGTGCGGGTAGGTGGGACTAGGTGAGATTAAGAGTTCGGCACGGACTAGGAGGGCCGGAATGGCCTGTTTCCGTGCTGTGATTGTTATATTGTTATGTGGTTATATGGTTATGGTTTAGAGAGAATTGAAAATAGTTTAGATTGAAATCTTGGTTAGCATGGACCAGTTGAGCTAAAGGGTCTGTTTCGGTGTTGTATAACTCTTATGATTAATTCTTGTGATTATAATGGTATTTAGTTTTTTTATTGTAAAATTTATGCATTGTTCATTATGTCTGCCATAAAAAATTAATGCAAAATATCAAGTTTGCTCTACCTAGTCTTTTTTCTAAGGGACTTGTTTTTACTTTGACCTTGTCTTTTTAGTGCTTACTAGTTACTTTTATTGTCAACTTTTATATATCTTAATAGCTTACACTCATAGTTTATTTTCTCGTCTTTGATTTCTTTTATGTCCTCTTTTGCTGGTTTCTGATTTTATTTCATTTTTTTGGATCTACTACTAACTCTTGTAGTTCTGGTATATAATGAAATCCTCTTCTGAATGATTAAAGAATATTTCAAAATTAGAGATTTAGAATGAGCAGTTGATATTTGTAGATTTGTGCCCTTAATGAAGTCTGACATCTGGTATAGAAATTAGAAATACTAAAATGTCTGGCACCTTATAATTTTCTTTACCCTCAATTCTGCTAACTTTAGCTTGACATGTGTACTGAGGAAGCTGTTTAGACTGACAGGAACCAGAACTGCTGAGATACTGACAACAATCAAAATCTTGGTTTAGTTGATCTGAACAACTGCCTAACTTCTAATCAGTTCTCAGGTAATATAATTATTTCCTAGAATTATGCTTTAGAGAAAGTTAAATCAGATGTAAAGTAAGTTAATAATATTTTGGTCTTTTTTTTATCGGAAGCCCTTGCTCTTTTCTTTCCCACCTGCCCCCCCCCCATTAAAATAAATGGTTGTACTCTTGTTTGCGTAATTCAACTTGCTGATCTCTACCTATAATGTTCATATCATAAGTGATAAGAAAAGCATAAGACTTTTAGTCTATGAAGAATTTTCCCATGATGTGTATAGATATAAAATAGTAACTATGAGTTAAATTTCTACATGCCGAAGCAGATGTTCTCTCCTTAGTGAGATCCATTTTGACTCATTTCAATTTCATTTCAAGAGAAGTCAATGTGCGATTATTGAATCTTTATAAAGCATAGTGTTCATTGTACACTAGTTAACGTGACTGTCCAGACTAAGCAAAGTCCTGGTCTTGATGAATCCATGGCAAGGAGGTTGAGGATTTTTGGAGACTAGGATGCACAATTAGCACATACAACTGTGTAGCCATGTGCACTGCGTGTACACTTATCAGACAATTTCAGTTGTGTAAGGAGAGGTATGTCACGTGTTTAGAAAGCATTAAGTTGTTACTTGCTCCATAGTCTGTTCAGAGCAACTAGTTGCACATTGGAGGGTTTTTAAATTGCCATTTTTGTATATGTATCTGTCATGTTTGGATTGTTCATGAGTTTCTTGAAGGTTCAAAGGGGTGTTGAACTGAAGGATTGAACTTGCTTTGCTAAAATTTGTGCTAAAGATCCAGAGGACTTGGTACATCAAACAATCCAGTGGAAGACCTCAGCAAGTCCAGCAGCATCTGTAGGTGGAAAGAAACTGTTAACAATGTTGAATCAATACCCTGCATCAAGAGAGTTGACAAATTCTTTCCCCATATGGATCTTGCTCAACCCACTGAGTTCTACCAGCAACACAGACATAAAATCATGAAGGGTCCTGATGGAGGGTCTTGGCTCAAAACATCAGCTGTTTGCTCTTTTCTATAGATGCTGCCTGGTCCGCTGAGTTCCTCCAGCATTTTGTGTGCATTGGATTTCCAGCATCTGCAGATTTTTTGTTATTTGAGTTCTACCTGCAGATTGTTTGTTACTCCAGGATTCCAGCATCTGCAGTTTCTTGTATTTCTAGAAGCACTTGCATGGTTTCAGATGATGTTTTGATTTTTGTTCATTTTCCTTAACTTGCTGAACTTTATAGGCAGTGATATTCTAAATGAATAGATAGGGGGCTCACATGCACCTATGAATCTTCTCCAGCATTTGTTTCTGGCAGCATTTTTTAGGATTAGTGTAGAAAAATCTAATGCTTCATGACAACTTGAATTCTGAGGAATTGAATTTGCAAAACCTATCTTTGGAGTTAGGAAGTCTGCTGTGTGTGTAATATTGCAAGTTTCTGGGCTTTCTATGATTTGAGAAATGACTCAAGTTGGGTGTTGCCTCTTAATATCCTGTTATAAGATCTCACCCTAACTGCTAAATCCCAAAATTTCAAAAACCAGTATTGACTTATAATGGTTGCATGTCAATCCTCGATTAGCAAACTGAATTTGGTAAAACTCTGTTTTTTTTTAATGTGATGATCGGCTCAGCGGTGTTTAAATTTCTTTAAAGGTTAGAACGTACAGGATATGAATTACAATGTCGGAAAGTGTACGGTCGTGTACTTTGGTAGAAGAAATAAATGGGCAGACTATTATTTAAATGGGGAGAGAATTCAAAGTTCTGAGATGCAACGGGACTTGGGAGTCCTCGTGCAGGATACCCTTAAGGTTAACCTCCATGTTGAGTCGGTGATGAAGAAGGCGAATGCAATGTTGGCATTCATTTCTAGAGGAATAGAGTATAGGAGCAGGGATGTGATGTTGAGACTCTATAAGGCACTGATAAGACCTCACTTGGAACACTGTGTGCAGTTTTGGGCTCCTTATTTAAGAAAGGATGTGCTGACATTGGAGAGGGTTCAGAGAAGATTCACTAGAATGATTCCGGGAATGAGAGGGTTAACATATGAGGAACGTTTGACCGCTCTTGGACTGTACTCCTTAGAGTTTAGAAGAATGAGGGGGGACCTCATAGAAACATTTCGAATGTTGAAAGGCATGGACAGAGTGGATGTGGCAAAATTGTTTCCTGTGGTGGGGGAGTCTAGTACGAGAGGACATGACTTGAGGATTGCAGGGTGCCCATTCAGAACAGAGATGCAGAAAATTTTTTTTAGCCAGAGGGTGGTGAACCTATGGAATTTGTTGCCACGGGTGGCAGTGGAGTCCAAGTCATTGGGTGTACTTAAGGCAGAGATTGATAGGTATCTGAGTAGTCAGGGCATCAAAGGGTATGGTGAGAAGGCGGGGGAATGGGACTAAAGGGGAGATTAGATCAGCTCATGATGAAATGGCAGAGCAGACTTGATGGGCTGACTTCTGCTCCTTTGTCTTATGGATATCATTTTGGTTCAAACGGTGTTACCTGGAAGTGTAAGCACAAGATTCTGCAGAATTTCTTATGTTTGGATTCCGCAGACACTGAAATCCAGAGAAGCAAAAAATATTGGAGGAACTCAGCAGGTCAGGCAACATCCTGGAAGCATTTTAAATTGTTGTCCCTGCCGCAGTTACGCTGTTTAGATTAGCTTTGAATACACAATTTTGATTTTTTTCTTCAAAAACATTCAGGCTTTTGGTGAGGATTGAGGCAAAGGAATCAGAAGAGGGGTAATCTGTGCTTTTTTACTGTCGGGTTGTTTGCTCTGCTGGCGGCAATTGTGAGGACAACTCTAATTCCTTGATTCAAGGTTAAAAATCCGGCTCTGTAATCTTGTGTTGTTGGATAATGAGGCAAATATAAATAGGGATTGTAAACCAATTATACTTTATCTTGTGTAAACAAATGTTACTGTCAAATGCTCCAGAGAGTAAATATCTGTTGGCTTGAAAGGGGTAATGTGAATGCCCTGGCGGATAATCAGGATAAATATCTTTCACAATCATTGTATTGTGCATACATACAAATGAATAAGGGATAGGAGCAGAACACTTTGCCTCATGCTTGCTTTGTCACTGAATAAGATCTGAGCTGAGTTGATTGTAAACTCAATTCCACATTTCTGTTACCACCTCCTTGCCTATTAAGTATCCATATACCTCTGTGTTAAAACATTTGAAAACTCTGTTGTCCTCCTCCTCCTGTGGAATGGAGTTCCTATAACTCACAAATGAGAAAAAAGTGCTGCTTCTGTCTTAAATGAGCAGCCCCCTGTTTTTGAGTGCCCCACAAAAAGAAATGTCTCATGACTTTCACCCTGGCAAAATTCTTTAATCTTATGTTTCTATCAACTTTTGTCTCATTTTTCTTAACTCCAGCTGAGTTAAGTTTATTGAGCCTTTTCTCAGAAGACAAACCCCTCCATTCCTAGTGTTAGTCTAGTCACTCTGAACTGCTTCCAATAACTTAAAATAAAAAGATGAATACTGTACCTAGTACTCCTGCACATGTTCTCACCAGTGCTTTGTATAACTAATGCTCAACCTCTCATTAGAAAGACCCTAGATGTGAAAAGTTCCAGCAGGATAAATTTATCTCTGTTGTCTGGATACCCACATGCTAGCACCTACTAATCTGCCCACACTGCACCACAAAACCCTTTCTGCTTGCTCTGATATAGAACCACAATGTAATGATCATCCCATACACCCCAACCATGGAACTATATAGAAAACTGTTGCCTTTTTCCTAAAGGGAGACTAAATTCTCCTGGAAGAATTCAATGCCAGAGTTGGAAAGATTGTAATCTCTTTAAGAGGTGTGATCAACAAGACAGGAATAGGGAAAGTGAATTCAACAGACCTCTCTATCTTATAAAAATATTTTGAATGTTGCTTTGTCATAACCAACGCCCTGATTTGTCACAAAGGCATGTACAAGACCTCTGTGAAGCTCTCTGACCCAGACACTGGTATGTGTTAGATTATGAAATTCTGCATTTAAGTGGTTGCAAATATGTGTGCATCATCTGCACCATGTTAGATACCATTGATACTTCCACTATCCATGGTCTACTCTTTATTTCTAATATCCTACCCTAAACCATTGGCAGCAACAGGAATGCTGCTGCTAACAAGTTATTGTTGAAGGTTTGGGACTCCATCCCACAGCAAACTACACATTAAGCCTTCCTACCACCAGTCATTGATAAAACCTAAGCTCATTTGTCTGAGAAGTAAGTTCCCTGGCACAGATGATATCACTACTGAAGCTTTAACAGATGATGTTGAACTTCAGTCACAAATCAACAACCTCATCTCTTACGTACGAGATGTGCAACATCTCCGGAAAGTAGTAAGAATCCCTAGCGCATGACTGTTCAAAGGAGAATTCCGGATAACTGAGACCCTCCGTGTGCCCCCTGACCTCTCCCATCTGTGGAAGAGTCTGTGGGTTCCTCATTGACTTCATCAAGACTTTGATGAGAAATTTCCTTTTGAATTTTAAACTTTGAACTCACAGTGGTAGCAAATCACGCTCAACTCTCAAGAGAAGAGAAAATGGGTGCAGGAAAATCTTGAGGATATTCCCAACTTCTGTTTTTGTTTTCTTGAATTTCTTTTAGTTTAGTCATTCGAGTTGAAACTGGGGATCTGTTGATCATTTTAGGTTCAAACTTTTCATAGAAAATTAATTTTATTTTCCTTGGTTCTTATTAATAAAGGGATTGTTTTTTTTTTGTTCTTTATATGTACTGTCTAATATCTATTATCAGTTATTAATTATCCCTGGAACTGAGTGTTTCCTGGTTCACTTCATAGAACCACATTGACAGGCCAGGCTTCATACAACCTACCAGAGACTGAGCTTGGAGGATTTCCTTTCATAATAAGGCATTTCTGAAGCTGAGGAGTTTTTTTATTTCCATTACTGATCGCAAACTTTTATTTGAAATTCCAGATTTATTTAATTAATTAGATTTATATTCCCCAGGTGCCATGGTGGATTTCAACTTTTCATTCATGTAAAAAGCCCAAGCCTATAGATGCTAGTCTTGGAACTTAATTTCTGTGCTGCCATAAGCTGTGTTTGGAAAGGTCTGAAATGTCAACATAAACCAATGTCTATTGGATTAATTTAGCAGCCTTAAATTTACTTGGAATGTTATCACTTTTGTTTTCTTACAGAAGTCGAGTTGTAATGGCTTCACTTGACTGGTTGGTTGCAGTAACTAGTTTCACGATATTTCAAATTCTGTTCCATTATTTAAGTGCGAAAGTATCAGTTTGTTTCTGCAATGGTTACCAAACACTGACTGACACTAAAAGGATTGAATGGAACTCCAGGTATGTAGTTGGGAGATTTTATGTGAAAAGGCAAATTCTAGCAATGCCAATTTTGAAATGTTTTGCATTCACTTCATAACTACAGTTCTGTTTACACCTACTCTCAGTTAGGATTTTCTTCCTCTGATCTTTGTTTCTTGCTTCAGAATTCCCTGATGAAAATGCTATTTTTTCCCACTCCTGCTGCCTACATTAACTAATCTTGAAATATAAGAAGGTATTAGATCAAGTCAGTCTTTCTAAGGTGCAATATCTTCTCAGACAACTTTTCCAGAGTAGTTTCATTGACAAAATGATAAGGTAGAGCTGAAAATAAATTGTAATTTTCAGGTGCAGTTTCTTTGAAAATCCGATTTCATTTAAGAACTGCACTACATATAGTGTATATATTTTCTCTATAAAATCCTTTTTGATTAGTGGTTCAAGATTGCAAAGTAAGCTTGCTTTGCTTTAAGCATTATTATTTTTAGGATGTCAGTCTTGGTAGACGGTTGCATTTATTGTCTATTCCAAGATGTGATCTTGTTCTCTTTCACTTAACCCAACATCTGGAATTGACCATGTAGTATATATTAGAGCTACATAGGCAGGATCTACACGAGGGATAGATTTCCATTCCCAAAGGAGACTTTCAGACTCCTTGTCATTCTCACCCAGAGGATTTGAAAGCTAATGTTGCTTACAGCATTTTCTGGTCATAATGCACTATTGATCAGATTTACTGACTCAGTATCAGGGGTGGATATCTAAGTTCACATCTTTTACATTTCTGTAAGTTGCAAACGGAGTACACTATTGTGCTCATTAATCAGCGAATTTATTTTTAAGAAAAGCTATTATTGGGAAATATTTTAAAATAAAGTAAGTAAAGTTCTATGGAATCAGCGTAGTTAAGTTGGCAAAGGTCTCTACTTCATGCAGCAGAAAGAAAGTGGAAAGAGGAGGATACTAAAGTTCATGTGCAGTTTTTAAATTTGAATATGCTGTTTTATGTGAGATAAGAACTAGAAATAGTACAAAACAAGATATCATTTGTTGTATATCCTGTTCTTTGATTGGGCAAAGGATGTGTCAACCTGTAATGGGTATTTGTTTCTGCCCGAAATTATTGCATTTCTCATCAATTGTTCCATAGTTCTGTGCAATAGTTTTAGGCACATTAAAAAAATTCTGTAAGGTAAAGATGCTTTGAAACATAATGAAAAGTTTCTAAATATTAAACAATACTATAAAAAAGCAGTAAACAGTAAAACAAACTAAATCAAATCTATATTTGGTGTGACCTTTAAAACTGCATCAATTCTCTTAGGTACACTGTCCTGCAGTTTTATAAGAAAATCGGTTGGTACTTTGTTCCAAGCATCTTGGAAAACCTACCACAGATTTTCTGCAGGCTTTGGCTGTCATGCTTGCTTCTGTTTCTCTAGGTCATCCCAGACATCCTAGAAATGTTGTGATCAGGACTTTGTAGAGGCCATACCATCTGAAAACATGTATAAAAAAAAAAATTAAATCTAGGGTGCCTATGACTTTTGCACAGTACTGTGCTTATAAATATTTAGTTTATCCCACAGAATTATTATTCCTCACTGGGGCAACTTAGTGACTTAAATCAAACTCTTTTTGTTGTGTAACATTTGTAGGGTTAAAGCAGTTTTAATCTGTATGTGAGTAGAATTGAATAGACTGGGATTCTTTTCATTGGAGAACAGAATTAAGTTAGATCTGATGGAATATTTTCAAATTTTGGTAGAGAGGGTGTAATTTTGTAAACAAGTCTAGAACAAGGGAAGAGAACTAAAGAATAACCACCAGCAGACAAAAGATATTTGTTCCAGATGCCTTTAATGGCCAAGAATGAGCATGCAGCTATGGAATGATCATAGAGGATTAATTATAGAGTAGCTGGATGTACACATCAAGGAGAAGGGAGCTATGTTACAATGTGGGAAGTCATAATTTGAAGAAGAAATTCTTTGCATGGAATAAAAAGACCAAATGATCCACAGGGTATGCTACACGTAGTTTTACATAACCTTAAGGAGTAATCACTACTTTAGTTGAAAATAACTTAATTATGGGATTAAGGGAGAGGGTTGCTGCTCGGTATTACTGAAATCTGTAGCAACAAATTTGGCAATTGTGTAGTACTTCAAACGAAATGAAGCATTTGGGTGTTGTGATGAGTGGAATGCTTTAAGATAAGCACCACTTAACAATATCATCTAACATTGACCTAAGAAGAGCGATCAACTATTTATTTATATTAAGGAAGAGAGAGCAGGAAATGAATCTAGTGGGTAAGTTGAGCTTGGAAAGAGCAGTAAATGGGTTTTTAGCTTTGGGACTCTGAAGTTAGGATTGAAATGAAAGGTAGGGTTATGAAATTTCGGTGCCGGAAGTATCAAATTTTCTATAAATCAAAAAGGCCCATCAATGTACAATCAATGTTGCCTTGTCTGACTTTTCACTTGTTGGTTTTTTAGGGTAGCGTCCACATTTCATGCCTTGCTGGTTGGATCTTTGTGTCTGTACCTGCTATGGTGTGATGATGCCACTAATGCAGATCCTATCTGGTAAGAAATCTACCTGAGTTATCATGTTAAGCCTCTCTGCTTGAGTCTATAACTTTCACTGATCAGAAACTTGTGTTGAAAATGTATTCTATATGATAATTATACTTTAAAGGAAAACATTAACTTATTCTGATCTAGTCATCAGCATATAAATGTCATGATCCCTTCTGTTCTCTAATCACAAAAAAGATTTTGGCCTTTATAATCAGAAACTAGAATATAAAGGACAGAAGTGTTTCCTCAGCAATACAAGTCCCTATTTAAAATAGTTTTGGTCTACTGTGTACGGCTTTTTAAGTTGATTGTATAACTACACCACTGGCCACTGAGGTGAAGTTATATTCATTAGGTACCTCCTGTACCCAAAAGGAGTGGCCTCTGAGTGTGTGTTAATGGTCTTCTGCTGCTATAGTCCATCCACTTCAACGTTCAACCTGTTGTATGTTCAGAGTTGCTCTTCTGCCCACCACTGTTGTAATGCGTGGTTATTTGATTTACTGTCACCTTCCTGTCAGCTTGAATCAGTTTGGCCATTCTCCACTGACCTCTCTCATCATCAAGGCAATTTTGCCCACAGAACTGCAGTTCACTAGATGTTTTTTGGTTTTTCACACCATTCTCTGTAAACTCTAGAAATGGTTATGTGCATGTGTAAACTCTCGGACATGAGCAGTTTATCAGATACCCAGACCACCTCATCTGGTACCAACAATCATTCCAAGGTCAAAGTCACTTTGATCACATTTTTCCCCCCATTCTGATGTTTGGCCTGAACAACAACTGAACCTGTTGACCATGTCGGCATGTCTTTATGCATTGAGTTGCTGCCACATGATTGTCTGATTAGATATTTGCATTAATGAGCAGATGTACAGGTGTACCTAATAAAGTGGTATGTCAGCTGGTGGAAGAATCTGAAGCAAAGTGACATAACTGTAAATTTGGGGTAAAGGCAATTCAGTAATTGTAAATCTGAGAATGACTGTCCTTTGCTAACTAAGATTGTTACTAAGGGGGTTAAACCAATGTAGATAGATAGAAAACAGATATAGACCTGTTCTTTTCTTTATCAATCTTTTTATTAGTTAAATAAAAGAGTACATATATAAACGAGAAGAATTATCGCAAATATCTATATCAATAACAATTTAAATAAAGGAAAGATAAACAATATCAAGATCATACATAGTATTAGTCTAATAGTATATAATAAAGAAAAAGATAATTGATTCTCCTCTTATCCGTAAAAAGAAGAAAAAAGATAAAGAAACTTTTATAACTGAAATGTACACAAAAAAAAGCCCAAAACAAAAAAAAAGACAAAATCTAAAAAAAGAACCGGGCAGCTCAAACTGAGAGTGAAAGCAAGAAAAAAGTAAAAACTTTCTGATGAAAGCCAAAACTTCAAAAAGGTAACTGGAAAGGCCATAAGTCAGAGCATATGAAAATATTGAATAAAAGGTCACCTGTATACCTGTTAAACCGCTGTCTGTAAGGAGTTTGTACATTCTTCCTATGACCGCGTGGGTTTCCTCCGGATGCTCTGGTTTCCTCCCACATTCCAAAGGCACGCCGGTTAGTAGTTAATTGGTTTCCGGTGTAATTGTGTGGCCTGGGCCTGCTGTGCCAGAATGGTCTGTAACCATACTGTATCTATAAAATAAATGTGGATTGTCCCAAGGGACTTCATGTTAAGATTCCACCAAATGAGAAAACAAATCTATAATTTAACATTGACAGTAGCCAGAGATAGTTGGAAGCAATGAGTAGTGCCTGTGTGAGATGGAAAAAGAAGCATGTTTCAGGCTTCAGCATATTAACCAAAATTATTTGTATGACTGGGAAGATAACTTCCTGTGCAACATGCTGCTTATTTGTTATTGTTCTATGGAATAGCAAACAGATTAAGCATTCTGAGATTTATCCTAAATCTGCAAAAACTTCAAACAGATAATTTACAGGCTGCAGAATAATATGAGGTTATTCAGCCTGTTTGAGTTTGCAATGTTTCTCTGCAGCAGCAACCTAACTACTACTAGCAGCAACCTCTGTTCTAAACCCTACAGCTGTTTTTGACACCATAGTTGAATCCATGTCCACTACATCACATTGGCATTGTATTCCAGATCCTCAGTATTTGCTGGTTAAGGCAGAAAAAAACCTTTTTGTCATGTCGCTTGGTCCTTTTGACACATTCATTCCATGACCTATTATCTCTTGACCTTTCTGTACTGTTTAGACTCTTTGCCATTCCTTCCTGATTTCAAATGCCTCTGTTAAATCACCTACTTGCTCTCTTTCAAAGCGAACAATCCCATTTTCTACACACTTCTAAATAAGTCCCTGATCCCAAGAGATATTTCTATAAATTTCTTTTTGCATGCAATACGACCTTCATTTTCCTAAAGTGTGCTCAAAACTGCCAATATTGGTCCACTTGTTGCCAAGCCTGTATTTCATAAAGGTTCATCATGCTCTTGTACTCACTGCCACTCTTTTAAAAGCCTTAAATCCTGTCTGCTTTCCTCAGCTGTTTAACAACCTACCAAGTCACTTTTAGTGAACCATGCACATATATCCTTTGATTATTGTTCCCGAATCCTTTTGGAATAGTGCTATCTAATTTATGTAGCTTTCCCTTGTTCTGCCTAAAATGTAATAATTAGCATCTTCAGCAGCCTGCCTATAATCTCCTGAAGTTTATTACTAATCTCTTCACAGTTCATTACAGGTGCAATTTTTGTTTAAGTTCAGCATGAGGCTTATTCACATTGACTTTTAGTAATTAGAACAAATGTTAAGGACCACTTTATTCTTCTAAGTCTTTTAACTTCAAACAAAAATTAGAAATAATTAGTTTTTGCTGAGGAAATGTAGGATTTTAATAATGGTAAAGGATGTTGATTAAGCACAAAATTATCGAGGAAGTTTAGAACAGACGAGGAGGAATTTCTATAGCCAGAGGGTGGTGGATCTGCGGAAGTTATTGGCACAGATGGCTGTGGAAACCAAGTTATTGGGGATATTTAAAGCAGAGATTGTTAAGTTCTTGATTAGTAAGGGAGTCAAAGGTTACTGGAGAAAGACGGGAGAATGAGATAGTAAATCAACCAAGATGAAATTCCAAGTATTCTAGACAGGCCGAATGGCCGATGTTTTGTCTCAAAATTACAAAATGGAGCTAACTTGCATGTGAAATTGATGTAAAAGTTCCATTACATTTGTCATGTGCTACTCTTACCTGTATTCTCCTATTCAATTCCCCTGTCTCCTCCTTTTTCCCCAGTTACTGTCCCCTTATAGGAAAACAGTTTGTAATTGAAATTGCTGATCTATGATATTTGATCTTTTTGGCAAGCTCTGCATCTGCAAAGCCATCACAGTTGGTCTTGGTATCAGTGCACCTATAGTATCTAGGATGGGTTTCCTGGTTAGTGAGTCTGCTTTGATTACTGAACAAACTGCAGACTGTCTTTACTATTTTGATTCGGTATTACAAGGATTTCATGCTGCAAGCAGTAATTATTTTTGTTAAATTTCTGCTTCTTGATATTTACAGGGGAGACCCTACACTAGTAAAATTAAATATTGGTATTGCCGCAGGCTACCTAATTTCTGGTGAGTATCCATTTTAGTCAAAGTTCAAAGTAAATTTCTTATTAAAATGCTACTACATATATATCACCATATACAACCCTGAGAATTGTTTTCTTGTGGGCATACTCCGTAAATCCAAAACCATAATAGAATCAGTGTAAGACCGTACACAACAGTATGATCAATGTGCAAAAAACTGCAAACTGCAAATACAAAAGAGAACAAAACAAAAATAATACATAAATCAACAGTAAATATTGAGAACGTGAGATGAAGAGTCCTTGAAAGTGATCCATAGTTTGTGGGAACAGTTCAATGAATGGACAAGTGAAGTTGAATGAAGTTTTCCCCACTGGTTCAAGGGTCTGATGGTTGAGGGGTAATAACTGTTCTTGAACCTGGTGGTGTGTGTCCTATAGTTCTTGTACCACCTTTCTGGTGGCAGCAGCGAGAAGAGAGTATGACCTGGGTGGTGGGGATTGCTGATAATGGATGCCGTTTTCCTGCAACAGCGCTCCCTGTAGATGTGCTCAATAGTGGGGAGGAAGGCTTTACCTGTGATGGACTGGGCCCTATCCACTACTATTTGTGGAATTTTCCATTCAAAGGGAATTGATGTTTCCATACCCCACTGTGATGCAGCCAGTCAATATACTTCCACCGCACATCTATAGAGGTTTGTCAAAGTATTAAATATCATACTGATTCTTCACAAGCTTTGAGAAAAGTAGAGGCACTGATGTGCTTTCTTTGTAATTGCACTTGTTTGCTGGGCCCAGAACAGATCCTCTGAAGCGATAACATTGATGAATTTAAAGTTGCTGACCCTCTCCACCTCTGATTCTCTGGTGAGAACTGGCTCGTGAACCTCCGGTTTCTTTGCCCTGAAGTTCCTCGGTTTCGCTGATACTGAGTGAGAGGTTGTTATGGCACCACTCAGTCAGATTTTTAATCTTCTTCCTATATGCTGATCACTCTTTCAGATTCATGTTAAGTAGACTAAAACTTAGGAACAAGCTGAGAAATATCTTGTAGCACAGATATGAAGCAGATATACATATATGTTGAAATTGTTCGATGTGGGAATGCTAGTTTCATCATAGGCAGCATTGTAGAGTAGCGGTTAGCATAACGATATTACAGCACCAAAGATACAAGTTCAATTCTGTTGCTATCTATATGTAGTTTGTATGTTTTGCCTGTGGAGGTTTCTCTCACTTTCCGAGGACGTACAGGTTAATTGGTCACATGGGTGTAATTGGGTAATGTGGGCTCAGTATTGAGCCAGGAATGAATGTTACTGAGTTTTACCTCTCAGTAAGTCATCTTTCTGTGTACATAAATAAAGGCCCAGTGGAGACAGAAAGCCTTTTAGGAATGTATCCTGAGAAACAAACCAGAATTTTGTTTGGGTGGGGCTGCTACTTCTAGACTAATCTAAGAACATACAAATGCCACTAAATTTGCACTGATCCATCATGCTTGTAGAGGTGAAGGGAGGGAAGAACACAATCACATTTCAGTCTTGGTGTCTAACAAAGGACCTAGAGTCTCAAGGGTTGTACAATAGCAGAACAGGCCCTTCACCCAACTCATGAATGCCAACCAAGTTGCCAATCTGAGTTAGTTTCACGTACATGCGTTTAGACCATATTCCTCTAATTCAGGGGTTCCCAACCTTTTTTATGCCATGGACCCTTACCATTAACCGAGGGGTCCATGGACCCCGGTTGGGAACCCCTGATCTAATTGTCTAAGTGTATTTTAAATGTAATTGTACCTGCCTCTACTATTTTCTCATTCTGCATACCCATCACTTCTCTTTGGTAAAATTTGTTGAGCCCCTTTTAAATCTTTCTCATCTCAAATCTAAGCCTCTAAGTTTTAGACTTCCATGTCTTGGGAGAAAGACTGACCATTGCATCCTAGGATATGAATTGGCCTCTCCTATTTCAGATTTATTGGATCTGCTGCACATTTTCAGTGTCTATCTTCTGTTTTCTTCTTAAGAACACATGTTTCAGAAAATTGGTCTTTTTATAGTTAATGATTCTGTTTTGATTAGATATATCCATATTTGTGCTTTATTCTTCGATCAATTTTTGAATAGACGTTTATGCAACTTTGGAAGAGAACTTTGCTACATTCCAAGAATTCTTTTTGCAATAGAAATCTCCAAATAAGTAGCTAGGGTTATTTTGAATAGTTTCAAAGTAACCCTAATTACTTATTACTGTTTTGTGAATGGATTTTCTGGTTTGTCCAGGTTTAAAAAGCCAGAACCAGTGAACCCTTGGGTTTCTTTTACTGAAGGTCCTGTGCGATGAATCATTTCTGTATTTTACTAAGTGCAGGAGGAACTCAGCAGGTCACGCAGCATCTATGAAAATTAGTACACAGTCAACTTTTCAGGCTGAGACACTTCATCAGGGCTGGAAAGAAAAGGGAAAGACACCAGAATAAAATGGTGGGGGGAGGGGAATGAAGAGAAGCTAGAAGGTAATAGGTGGCTTCACTAGAAACAGATTTCAAGTGTGCTTTTCAAATGAAGGTTACATTTATGGTTCAGGTACCACTTGTAGCTAAATGTGAGTAACTGAATAAACTCCCACCTCGCACCTGTTTCTAATCCTATGTTCTGTGTTGCTTTTTTCTAGATCTCCTCCTTATTTTGTGGTATTGGAAAGCAATTGGAGACATTTACTTTATAATCCACCATTTGACAGGGCTGTATGCCTGCTATTATGTACTGGTGAGTGCTGTATTAGACAATAGCAGTATCTGTAGGCAAAAATGGACCAAGAGGAAAGAGCATTAGGCTTGTCCTTTAACCAAGTGGACGTTGTTAGCAGGTAAATTTATAGGATAATATTGAGAAAATAAGTAATTGAAATAAATAATAAATGAAATAATAACAATGTTCAACACTAAATTACATATAGTGTGACAATTCTCTATTAGGCTTCTAAAATTACATCATAACATTAACAAGTGAGCATAATTTACACCAGGGGTTCCCAACCTTTTTTATGCCGTGGACTAAAACCATCAAGCAAGGGGTCTGTGGACCCCAGTTTGGGAACCCTTGCTTTACACTATTATGATTTGTGTACAGTAAGAGCAAGGTAGTTCATACAACCTTCATTTCACAGACAATTAAATGATTTGTGCATAACTGTTAAATACAGTGAAGACACACGAGGCTGCAATTGCTAAAATCTGGAGCAACACATAATTTGCGGGAGGAATTCAGCGGGCCAACCAGCGTTTGTGGGTGGGGAGGGGGGGAAGGAGTTAATAGTGGGGGACAAAGGTTTTAAGTTGCAGAGAAAGTGGAGATGCGGTGAATAGGATAAAGCAAGTATCTCTGATAGGATATGGCCAGATAAAATCAGTTAATATTTGCAGGTAATGGATAAGTATACTTTGTCTGTGTTAAGTGTTGCTAATAACAGGACTCGTGGGACATGTCAGCAAATTAGACACGGAGAGAGCAAAACTGAACCAATGACAAAACCAGCAGTTTTGTTACATGGTGTGCCAACTTGACAAATACATGCCAGTAAAGTTCAGTTTCAAAAGTTGCATTTGATAGTTTTGGCCCAGGCGTAGATGAAAGAGCAGAATTCCAGAGGTTAAGGGGAAATGCCTGCCCTTGTATTGGAGCGTAGCTCTTAGAAGCTGCAAACCTTCCTTAGCACAGTGATAAAGGAGCCATCAGCCTTTTAACTCTTTCCTTTTCTCCCAGCAAAGATCAGAAATTAGGACAGTCTGATTATACAGAAGTTCTCATATTGCCTTAAAACTGCCCAACTTCACTGATTTTAAAGCTTGGTATGCTGAAGTTTAAGTAGTTCTACAGAAATATTTTAAATAGCTGAGGAATGGCAGGTTCATATTTTAAAATGTCATGCCATATTAGAAATGGGCGAAGTCACTTTAGCTTCAGGCCTGCCTCTGGCTGTTCACTCATGGTCCAAAGGTTTAGGGGATTTGTGTCACTGGGTTAGATGATTTCTCTACTGTATTTTTGCATGCAGTATTTGTGATTGGGACATTCTTCCATCTTTAACTATTGTAACAATTCTTGCTCGTACACTTCTCTTCCTGCTTCTGAGTATTTAACTTTGCTTGTACTATTATCTTTAATAAAACACGATTCCCACTGTTATCCCTGTGTTGTCATACTTTTGTTTTTGTTGTGCTATTCCTTGAAATTTGTCTCGTGTCAGGATGTAATTCCATGAGTAGGCCAGGGCTGGGTGTATTTTTAAAGCCATAATCCAAAGCGTTATTCAGTAGGGATCCATCTGCATTTTTCCAAGGACTGCATTTCCAGTGTCATTTTATCCTCTCAACTGGAGCCTTGAATGCTAATACTGTGTTTACTTGGCACAGTCCCACACTGATGGAGGTACCTAATAAGTCAAAGAGGGTCTTGTTTTTGAGATTTTTTGTCCCAATGGTTTGACACCTTTAAATGAGAATATTAGCACAGAAGATAGATTGAAGGGGGCCACAGTAGCATCGCAGTTAGTGCATCAGTACTGCTCAGGGTGTTCAATAGTTCGGAGTTCAATTCAGCAGCCTCTTTAATGGAGTTGGTACACTCTCCCCATGAGGGTGTGGGCATCCTCCAGTTCCCTCCCACAGTCCAAAGGTGTACTGTTAATTGGTCATTATAAATTGTCCTCTGATTAGTTAAATAGGTGGGTTGTTAAGGGCCTGTTCAGCGCTGTCTCTCTGAATAAATAAATTTTAAAAACATAACATTTTTCAAAGCTGACATTTTTGATGCACACATACACTGCTTTATTATTTATGCATAACCGAAGTACTGCCTTGAATGGAACCCACACGAGCAAACTAGTAATACCTCACCACCACATTATAGTATGAATAAAAACTCATCAATAAATTGCTGTCCTAATTTTGGCATTATTGTTGTCTAATTGAAAGTTTTAAATACTGCTACTTTTTAAAGCCTGTTGCCGTTGGTGCTTGCAAATCCATTGTATCTCAGGCATCTGCTTTTTAAATTATGAACCCATAACTGTGGAAAAATGTGGCTGCACAGATGCTGAAAGGATTTCTGCAACAAATAAAAAGATAAATATGATTCCACAGTTCTCGTTGGCAGCAGCAGTGCAGTTTGCTGACAGGTATACTGCGATTAGACCTACTGACATGAATCCGTATTTTGTACCTTTGACATCATGATATGACTGTGGCCAACTTTGCTTTATTTTAAAGAAAAAATCTTTCTTGTTGCTAATAAAGAAAATTATCCACTGTTCAATTTGACTTGTGATGCAGCATATTTTAACTACATGTACTGGTATTCAAAAGTGCTCTTACAGATGATTTTCCTGCTGTTAGTAGACTCAACAAACAAAACATTTGAAACAATGTGCAAAGTATATATTTGTTTTTATTTAAAATATTTCTAATAGTAGTTTATAAAGCAACACTGAGTGCTGAACATCCTAAATGAACTGAAAACAGTCTTTCTTAATAAGTGTGTTGTTTTATGTAATCAACATGGAGGAGCAACAACATGAGTTTTAAACTAATCCTTTTTGAGCACATGCTACTTGGATAAGAAATCCCTACAATTTTGCTTTTTATTTTTTTAATTTTATAAGCTATTAATGATTCTACTAGAGGAATGGCCAATTTGCACAAAATTATTTGAGTTTGTTTTTTGACTAAATTGACACCACTTAGTATGTTCTAAATGATCTGATGGGAATACAATGGAGATTGGTAAATGCTTTTCTGTAAAATCTTGAAAGCATGCTCCCCTTCCTATGTATTGCTAATGTAAATGGGTAGAGGCAAATGTAGACATAAGTGAATCTTTAAAGTCCAAAGTAAATATATTATCAAAGTACATGTGTGTCACCATATACAACCCTGTGAATAATTTTCTTGCAGGCATTCACAATAAATCTAATAGCCATGATAAAATTATTGAAAGACCTCACCAACATGGCGGACAACCAGTGTACAAAAAACAACAAATTGTACAAATATATTAAGAAAGAAATAATAAAAAAAATAAATAGACAAGCAATAGATTTTGAGAACAAGAGATAGTCCATGGGTTGTGGGAACAGTTCAGTGATGGGACAAGTGAAGTTAGCTCCTTTGCTCCAAGAGCCTGATGGTTGAGGGGTAATAACTTCCTGAACCTGGTGGTGTGAGTCCTGAGGCTCCTGTCCCACCTTCCTGATGGCAGCAGCAAGAGGAGAGCATGTTGGGGGGTTCCTGATAATGGATGGTGCTTTCCTGCGACGACGCTCCGTGTAGATGTGCTCAATGGTGAGGAGGGCTTTACCCGTGATGGACTGGGCCATATCTACTACTTTTTGTAGTTTGTGTTCACCTGTACTGTCACTGATTCTAGGTTACCAGCAAAGGCTTCTGTTTTCTTTTATTGTCTGTTTCAATATGTAGTGTGCACATAGCTTTCTCAACTTTGACTTTAGGTGCATGAGTGTATTGCTTTTCTGCTAGCTGATACCTCTAATACTTTCCCTCTAATATGTCTAACTTTGTTCTGACTTTCCTTCCCAAACTGAAAATGCAAAATTACAAAATGATGAAGTCAATTGACCTGGTGAGCTTCTGTACTTTCTTGCCTGCATTTAGATGCTATTGCTGTTTATAGAACAATTATATTGTCTAATAATAATATGGACTTACCAGAATATAATGGTACTAGTATACAATGCTTCAACCTTGGTTGTGAATCTTTTTCTTTGATTTTATTTATGAGTACTTTCATCTACAACACAGTAAGTAAACTTTTAATTATACATAATAGGTATCTGTAAGATTACTACTTTTCCTCACAGGTGTAAAAATGCATTTGTTGTAAACAATTATGTTTATTTTATATTTGCTAGGTTGTAAGGAGTGGCAGGAATCAAAAAATGTGTGTCAGCTACTGCAAATTGCATAAGTGTGCATCTTACTCATTTTGTCATAGTTTTGTTTCAAGTCATCCCCTGCACAATTTCTAGCTCGTGGGTGTCAAAAACTTGCTTCTCATAATTTAATCCTCTACTGTTGCCTTCACCCTCTCTGTTATAATATGACGAAGATAAAACTGAATGTCAACTGAAACCTGTTCTGTGCCACTACACAAGGTCCTGGAATCATCGCTCTGACTGTCAAGCATCTAGTTATACTTGTTCCATTTATTGTAGTTAAATACTTGTTCCATATGTTGGAAATTCAAATATTTGCCTAGGTTCTAATTAAGTGTTGTGACTTGTTCTGCCACTACAATTTTGTCTTCAAGATTTCAGATGGTCTGCCTCTTACCTTAAATCTGTCCTCTGGTTTTATTCAAATGATCTGGGACATTCAATATTTGCCATTGAAAACTGAAATCCTGCCCCAGGCTCCCTGATGAAAGGCATCTGTGATTTCATTGTCTAGAGGCTGTGTAGCAGATATTAATATTTCGGGTAATCCTCCTTTAGCTTAAGAAGCATGAAGGTATAGTTTGAACAGATATCTTCAAACTGGAACCTTGGATTGAGGTTCAACAAAGGATCAATATGATTTTTACTTTAAAAATAAGAATTATTTTCCAAGCTTTAAAGATATAACTGCCAGAATCAGGCACAACAGCTTTGCCTTCAGCTATTGTGACACATCATCATCTGTAGTATGTAACTGCAGTATGAAACTCTCCACTCTTTTGAAATGACGGACATAGGAGTGTTGAATTATCATGCTGAGTTCCCTATAGTCAGGCTCCAAGCAGATAGCAAACTTATCAAAGGCATTTGAAAATTACTCAATGATTTAAATATTAGAAATAAAAATTAAATGATAGAATACTAACATATAATTCAAAGCGTTAAAGTTAAACAAGTAAGAGGTCAATCCCTGCCTTTTCCCCCAGGTTAGTGATTCAATCAGATGGATCGGGTTTTTATTCATGTGTCAATCCTTATTAACATAAAGCTAAGAGCTCCATGCAGTTCATCTGTGTATCTGCACACGAACTGCATGGTTATTTAGTGTGGCACAGGCTATAATGAAACAAAATTAAAGATTTGTGGTTAAATCTGATTTCTGTTGTTAATAGTGGTGATCACAAGGTTGGCACTGTGCCCTGGCATTGTGGGTGATGGAGAAAAGGTGAAGATCACAGCAAATTAATTCCCTTCTATTCAAGTACAGGTGGTTGTTAAGAACCAGATATGGTTTGGGGATAGGAGGCACAGTGTAGAGGAGGAAGTTACTACTTAAGAGGGATGGAGGGGGAAGTGAATTTGAAGGTTTGTGAAAAGAATGGAATGGTAAAATATTTGACATTTAACCAAATACTGCAGTTATACTATTAAGTATTTAGGAATAAGTGTGTTCTCCTTAACCTGCTATTTCCCACTTGACTAATGGAGTATCATCCAGATACCCCATTAGTCAGAATCGGGTTTATTATCACTGACATGTGTCATGGAATTTGCTACCTTAGCAGCAGTAGAACAATGCAATACATGATAATATAGAAGGGGAAAAAATAAGTAAATCGTTAACAGTAAGTATATTTGTATATTAAATAGATTAAAATAGCGCAAAACAGAATTAATATATTTTTTAAAAAAGCAGTGTTCATGGGTTCATTGTCCATTCAGAAATTAGAAGGCAGAGGGGAAGAAGCTATTCCTGAATTACTGAGTGTTTGTCAGTCAGTCAAATTCAAAGTGAAATTTTTTATCGAAGTACTTGTATGATAACTACGCTATCTTGAGATTAATTTCTTGCAGGCATTTACAGAAAACTAAATGAGTTAGAATTTATGAAAAGCTACACATAAAAACTGAAAAGCAACCATTGTGCAAAGGAAGACAAACTGTGCATATTAAAAGAAAACATATTGAAAAAGAATACGAAAAATAATATGACAATTATTTCAAGAAATATGCAGTAATAGGAAAAATATGAAGATGTTAGAAGAACAAGGTGGTAAAATTTGAGAAATGTGGAGTTTTAAATGGCTTTTATGGCTAAAGGATGTCAGAAAGGATAGGAACAAAAAATATTGAGTCACAGAGAAGGATAAGGGGACTGGGCCCTTAAACCCATCAATGTAACACTGACCATCAAACACCCATTTAAGATAATCCTATGTTAACAGGATGACAGAGTAGGGTAGCTAGTAGAGCTACTGCTTCACCATATCAGAGACCCAGGATCAATCCTGACCTTGAGTGTGATCTCTGCGGCATTGCACATTCTCCCTGTGACAGTGCGGGCTTCCTCTGGCTGCTCTGCTTTAATTACTGCCGAGTATGTAGGTGAGAGAATCGGGGAGAATCATGATATCAGAGAATTTTAAAAGGAGCTAGAGAAGAGTAGGGCAAATGCGAATTAGTGCAAGATTGCAGCAGAGTTTCAGGTAAACTGGTGTCTAAGTAGAACAGCTGAGAGGACATTCAAGTATTTGAGGCAATAGGCAACAGGAGCATGTTTTTTAAAAAAAAATTTAAATTCAATTTTTAAGATAGTTACATAGAATGAATAGAAACAGGAGCATGTTTGAGGATCTCAGTAGCTGACATTGGGGCAGAGATGGGTAATGTGACAGATGGAATCTCTCGGTGATAGGGACTTTGGAAGTAAAAGTTTGCTTGGGTCAAATAGAACACCAGAGCTGCAAAAAAAACTTAGCATGATGGTGCTGAATGGAGGGCAATGGAATCTGTCACCAAACAATGCAGTTTTTCTCGATTACCTTGTTTTACTCAATTCTCTGTTACCTTGCATATTCAATTGGGATACATTTCTGCTCACTCAGGACTGGATGTCCGATGAGGAGCACCCTAAGATGCTGGTCATACAGAAGTTGAGAAGATTAGTCCTAAGGTGGAGATGGGTCTTATCAATATAGATGGGGAATCAGATTGATGTCATTATGTTGCACATTTTGAACTATTTAAAACAGATGTTTCTATTGTTTTGCTGAAGATATGTGTCATATTAGTAACCTACTATGTTTGAGCATTTATTTTGCCTGAAAGAATAAGGCATTATATCATACTTGTTTCATACTTTAACTTTCAGCATGATGGATATCATTGTGTGGAACATTTTTTACTTGTGGAACTGACATAGGGGTAACTGTCTGCAGTATCACCAGCTTGGCCATGCATTGATGATCCTGAAAGCCTTAAAGGATAGGAAAAATATTTTCCAATGAGACTGGTGAAACCTTAACCTTAGTGCACAAAATGGACATGAGCATGAAAATGAAAACAGACATGTATTTCCTGGAAATCTGAAATAAAAACAAATAATGCTGGAAATATTCAGCAGGTCAGGCAGCATCTGTGGAAAGAGAATCAATTAATGTTTCTGGTCAAAGGACCTTTAGAGAAAACAAGTGAGCTTGATTTGATGGGGAAGGATTGATAAACTATAAGGAATGTGTGTGATAGAGTAAGGTCAGGGTTTTTATAGAGATGCTATAGATGAAGTAATGTAGTTCTTTTTAAGGCAGAGGAGGCCAATTGGAGAGATTGAACACAGACAAAAGAATATATAAGCTTCAAAATGCAGAATGGCGGGAAATGTCCAGCAGACAGGATGAGCTCGTAGAGAGAGAAATATTGAGATTATGTTACATACAAAAGATTTAACTAGTTCTAATATTGAGAAAGTAAACTAAATGTTGATATTATTGAATTCAATATTATGTTTGCCCAACTTACTTAGGGGTTTGTATAACAGTGGTAATTAGACCACAGATAGATGCTTGTGAGATGAAGAAGGTTGGTCCTCTGGATTGAATGCAGGTGCTCTGCAAATTGGCTGGTCACCAATCTTCATTGTAGAGACCGTATTGTAGACCACAAACCCAGTGCTCTAGACTGGAAGAAGTGAAAGTGAAACACAACTTCGGTTCTTTGATATGAAAGGAAAGCATAACAGGCCTTTCTGCGGTGATCTGGGAAAGTGCCTGGACAAAGGGAGTGATTGCTGTAAAGGGAAAAATGGACTAGGGAGTTGCAAAGAGAACGGTGCCTTTGGAATGCTGAAAGGGGAGGGAAGTGGAAAATGTCTGGTGAAGGGATCTTATTGAAGGCAGTAGAAATTGTCTATGATATAGTGAGTTATTCGTACCGCAGTTAATTCTTGTTAAAGGTTTGAGATCACATTGTGAAATGTACTTTACAATGTAAGTTACTGGCTGTTCACCAGCTTTTGTCTTCAACGGATATCTCATGCTGCAGTTCCCAGTAAGTGTACAGGTCAATTTTTGCTGTAATTTGTTTGCTGTTGATTCACTTTATATAAGTCTCCAATTAGATCAAATATTTTATTTGTTTAATGCATTTACAAAATAATGCTTAATATTTTCATCAAAAGGTTTGTACATTTCAGCTGTTGTGTCCCTCTGTTCATATTAAGTATTAAATTCATCTCTTTTTTCCATTTCCACACTATTATATAAAAGCTAATCCTCTGGTATGGATGAAATTATATTATCGTCTTCCACCAAATGAAGTAGCTTTCTGTTTATGTGTAGTATTTTCTGCATTTACAAAGGTTTTATGAAGTTTATCAAGGTTTTTGGTGAAAAATACATCTGGGGAGAAAATTAGAGTTCCACTTTCCACGAATAACACTGGAATTATACATTGACAGGTTATTATAAGAACATGAGTCAATATACTGTGTAAGAGTGGCCAGTCAGAGCATACAAGTAAAGTAACACAAGAAGTAGAATTTACTTCTGTAACAAAATTACATACAAGGCTTTGTTTTTCAGTGATTAGATTTGGGGCTGTGTTAAACAGATTAGATTTATATTTAACTAACTGCTTTTCCCTTTGTTCTGGTTTACAGTTCATTGAAGTATTCCAACAATGTAATGTATTTATTGTTCTACTTGCAACATAAATTAACTTTGCATTCTGTTTTTGCTCCCAAAGCATGGTGATTTTTAATTATTTATGGGATATAATTGATGGAAAAACAATTTTAGTTTTCCAGCCAGAGATGCTTTGAACAATCTACGTAATTGCTTAATCATAGATAAACTTTGAATTTTTAACTTGCTGTTTTAGGATGAAGGAATGCTGCCTTATTTTGCGAACTTCCGTCTGATTGCAGAGTTGTCAACTCCTTTTGTTAACCAGCGGTAGGTATACTAGTACTTATAAATAAAATGACACCCATATTTGTAATGCTTTATTGTACAAAAAAAAAGTTGTATTTTGTTTCTAGTTGCAAAATCCTAGAAAGGTCTTTAATAGTTCATATGTGAGCCTTGCTTAAGATCAGGTGTGAACAACTTGCTGCAAGGAAGAACTGACTCAGTAATCCATGAAGCAAAACAATTTGCTGAATGATTTACAGTACATCCTTCAGCTTCAGGTTAATGAAATCTGGTGTGTTTTAAGAAATTGCATTTTCATCTAAACTGAACTAATTTCACCATAGAAAGTTGCAAGTTCTATTGAATAAATTATTTTGTGTTCCTCCAGTGCAAATCAATCCCCTGCCAAAAGAACAATTTAACATTTCTTAAGACAGTTTTTGTTAGATTTTGATTTTAAATATATTTTTGTCTTTCCTGTCTTTCAAAACATTCCCCCCTTTTCTTTGTAATTGATGTGATGTCAGTACATCATGTTCCCCCTTTCTGAACACAAGGAAGCATGATGTACTGACACTTTGTTGGTGGTGGTGTTAATCCTGTTTTACAGGAAAATCTGCTTGCACCCTCAGCAACCCAGCTGAAGACTGAGAGGAAATAAGTCAACAAAAGGGGCATTCACTTGAAAACCTGGGCAAATATCTTTTAAAATCTGCTCATTTTGTTATTGAATTTATTAAAAAACAGGAATGAATTTCAAACGTCATCTCTGATTTATTATTTTATACTTATTAGGATCCGGGTACTTTTTTTTCAAGATGTTTACATGGTAGTTTGTAATTATTTTATCTTCAGTGTTACGGTTCGCCCTCTTTTTCTGTTTCTGACTTCTCTTGTTATTTCTTTCACACTTTCAACAGTATCAGATTGTGCTACCTGTATGTTCAAAAATAATAGAAAATGCTGCACACAGCAGGTCAAGCAGCATTTGTGGAAAGAGGTGCAGAGTTAGCATTTTAGTTTAAGGAATGGGGTGAAGGGATTTTGACTTAAAGCATGTACTCAGTGGCTCTTCCACGGAAGCTGTGTGACCTGATGAGTGCTTACAGCAACTGTATTTTTTTTTCTTTCAACTGTTGTACAATTTGCGTGTCTGGTTTATGTGAAAACTGACCGAGATGTCTCTTTGGTGATGCTCCAAATGCTTATGGGGTGGCTTTGCCAAGCACCACCCTCGTGTTCAAAGTTCAAATTAAAATTATTTTCAAAGTATGTATATGTTACTGTATACTACTTTGAAATTCATTTTCTTGCAGGCATTTATAGGAAATAAAGAAATACAATAGAATTTAATGAAAAGCTGTGTATAAACATACTGACAAACACCAATGTGCAAAAAGAAGACAGACTATGCAAATAAAAATAATACTGAGTGCAGGTGGAGTCATAATCAGAATTGTATAGTACAGGACCAGGCCTACCAGCCCAACTTGTCCTTACTGGCTGAGGTGCCTACCCAAGCTGGTCCCACATGGTTGTAGACTCGCTACCCGGGAAACAAACTATGACTGAGTAACCTATCTATGCCTTTCATGATTTTATTAGCCTCTATAAGGTCACCCCTCGACCTCCTTCACAGGAGGGAAAATAGACTCAGCTGATCCAATCTCTCCTCATACCATCAAGTTCCGAGGTCCAGGCAACATTCCAGTGAATCTTTTCTGCACATTCTCTGTTACACAGCGACCAGACCTGCATACAATCCTCCAACCGCAGTTTCACCAACATCTTGTACAATTGTAATATAACGTTCCAACTCCTATACTCAGTGCCTTGGCTGATAAAGGCAAGCATGTCCTGTGCTATCTTCACCACTCTAGCTAATTGTGCCATCACTTGTACCCCTGGATTTATGCTCAACAACACACCCCAGTGCCCTGCCATTCAGTTCCTACCTGTTTTATCTTCCCTAAGTGCATCACTTTACACTTCATTTGCTCAGTGGCTTTAGTCTCACTCTTGGTCTTCAAGTTCACCCTTCTGGAATAAGAATAGGAATCCAGGGCAAGGTTGGTGGTCAGCTCTATTTGTTTTTCTTCTCCCAAACATTCTCCATTGTTACCTTTTATCCAGGTAGGTGTCAGATTTCTTGCTTAACCACAATGAAACATATAGTTTATTTTAGA
This sequence comes from Hemitrygon akajei, assembly GCF_048418815.1. Classification (NCBI taxonomy): domain Eukaryota; kingdom Metazoa; phylum Chordata; class Chondrichthyes; order Myliobatiformes; family Dasyatidae; genus Hemitrygon; species Hemitrygon akajei. Next base: position 23,736,163 of record NC_133135.1, read on the forward strand.
TGCATTAAGTATTTGCTATTCATTGCTTTTGACTTAACATGTAGTGGCCACAAGCTACTCATCTAAGAAGAAATCTATATGAAATTGGGAATAGAAAGGGATGGGTTCTGGAGTTCATGCCAGTATCCAGGAACCCAGCACTAGGTTTTATTCAATTTTACACATTGGCTGCAGAGCATTATTCTTCATCTGTGTATCACCTTGCCACAGTGATAGGTAGTTGCGATCCTAGTAATTATATATTAGTTTTAAAATAATGTCAAGTTTATTGTACTTTTTTAATATCTTGGACTACACAGCTGCCACAAAATAACAAAGTCACGACATTTGTCATTGGTAATAAACTGGATTCTGATTTTGGTTTCTTGGCAGCGTTAACTATTTGAGCTACATTTAATATTCTTTATGTGACCTTGTATTAGTTATAAAGGCAGAACTTGTCCCATTTGCAGTTACTGTGTTAGTCCACCATTTACTGTGTTAGTCCTCTCTGGTGTCTGTCTTTTGTGTTCAACCCAGCATCAGTCTGTGTGGGGTAAAGTTAATCAACTCCCATTGACCAATACATCTCAGAACTCTTTTTATAAGTTTACACTTTTTAAGAGTAAATAACTACTCTTAAAATGCTAAAGCTAACATTACTAAATATATCTCACTAGATTAAGTAAAGAATTGTGTGATACATGATTGTGATAAGAAAAAAAAAACCAAAACTATAATAAAGCTACCTTGCCCACCTTCTAAATCTGACTCCTCATCTTTTTTTCACCAGTCCTGCTGAAGGGTCTTGGCCTGAAATGTTGACTGTATTCTTTTCCATTGATACTGCCTGGCCTGTTGAGTTCCTCCAGCATTTTGTGTGTGTTGCTTTCTCTTGTTTGTGATAAACTACCTTGTATTGTTTTAGATTTTATGCAGTTTATAACTAATTGGGCCATATATTCCATTATATTTAGCTCATACATTAAACCTGGAAGAAGCTCATCTGGAGCTGCACATCTCTAAGGGTAGATCAGACCTGCCTGTAGTTCCTTTGCAAAACTGTCCAGGTTTGTCTGCAGATCTCCCCCTCAGTGATTTCCTTTCCATGTCTATTTAGTTCCTTATAAGGCCATGTACCCCACTCAATTAGCCTTGTGTTATCAGCATTCATCATAAACGGTTTTGCCATCATCATCTTGCAAAGTTCCTACTCTACTGTAAGTTCTGTAGTCAAACTAGGCAGACTAAATTACATTCATGGATAAATATTTTTGTGAATGAAAGCAAATTTATTTTTTCACATCTTCTTCAACTCTCACCCTAACTTAAAAAAATACTTCCAACAAAGAACTTGTGGCCTCAGAGAACTCCTGGTTGAACTTTGATCAATTGTCAATCAGTATATGGTGAAAAAAGAGTTAAATACACACTTCCTTGAAAGTACTTTCTATGCCTAAGATAGTAAAATATAATTTGATATGATAGAAAGATATCACAACCTGGATGATATTCAGGCTTGAGCTGACAAGTTACCTGGCAATATTTGTTCCATGTTGCAAAGAAGGCCATACAGCATCTTTGCTTAGAAGTTTGTATAGATTCAACATGTCACCTAAAACTTTGACAAACTTTTATAGATGCACAATGGAAAGTATCCTGACTGGTTGCATCATGGCCTGCTATGGAAACATCAATGCCCATAAATTAAAAAAAAGTCCATAAAAAGTGGTGGCTAGATCATAGACAAAGCCCTCCCCTGTATTGAGCATATTTACAAGGAACACTGCCACAAGAAAGCAGCATCTGCATCAGGACCCCTTCCATCGAGCCATGCTCTCTACTTGCTACTGCAGTTGGGCAGGATGAGTAAGTCCCACATAATATACACACAATGCTGGAAGAACTCTGCAGGTCAGGTGGCATCTCTGGAAATGAATATACATTCGACATTTGGGCCAAGACCTTTCATCAGGATTGGAGAGGAAGGGGGAAGGTGCCAGAGCAAGAAGGTTAGGGAAGGGGAAGGAGGACAAGGTAGAAGTTGATAGGTGAAGATGGGGTGGTGTGGTGTGGGAAGAAATAAGAATCTGTGAGGTGATGGGTGGAAAAGGCAAAGGTCTGGATAAGAATGAATCTGATAGAGTGAACCATGGCAGAAAGGGAAGGTGGGGGAGCACGAGGGGAGGGTGAGAAGAGATATGAGACCAGAGTAGGGAACTGAGTAAGGAGGAAGGGTATGGCAATAGAATTACCAGAAGTTGGAGGAATCAATATTTATGCCATGAGGTTGGATGCTATGTACGTGGAATATGATGTGTTGCACCTCTAACTTGAGAGTGGCCTCATTGTGGCAAAAGAGAAGGCCATGGACTGAAGCATTGGGTCAGCAATGAGGATGAGAATTAAAATGGTAGGCCACTGGGAAATTCTGCTGTATTTGTGGATGGAGTGGAGATGATTGACAAAGTGGTCTCCTAATCTATGTTGGGTCTCACCAATATAAAAGAGGCTGCATCGGGAGCACCAGATAGAATAGACAATCCCAACAGACTCTCAGGTGAAGTGTTTGGGGGTCCTGAATGGAGGAGGTGAATGGGCAGATGTAGCATTTGGCCAGTTGCATATTTTAAGTGCCAGGAGGGGGATACCTAGAAAATAGAGGAGGTGCAGGTGAGGGTAGCATCAATGGTTGAGAAAGGTAAACCTTGTTCTTTAAAGAAGGAGGACATCTCTGGGTGAAAAAGTTGTTGCGAAATGGTATTCGTATCAAAATTCAAAGTCATTTTGTTATCAAAAACCTATACTACCTCAAGATTCATTTTCTTGCAGGCTGTTTACTGGAAAATAATGAAATATGATAGGATTTATGAAAAACTACACACAACAAAGACTGACAACTAATGCAAAAAGGAAAACAAATTGTGCAAATTATAAAAAAATAATATTGATAACATGAGTAGTAGAGTCCTTGAAAGTGCATCTGTAGGTTGTTGATGTCCTGGAAAGAAAAGCCTCATCCTGGGATCAGATGTAGTGGAGAGGAAGATGAATGGGAAGAGGTACAGTCAAGATGAAGTCTTGCACTACTAGGTTCAGGAACAGGTAATACCATACAACCTACAGACTCACTTTCAAGGTCTCGTTCCAACTTGTTCTCAGTATTATTTTTATCTCCAGTTTGTCTTTTGCTGATTGGTTGTCAGCCTTTATTTATATATAGTTTTTTGTTATTAGTGTACAGTCATCAGGCTCCTGAACCAGCATTCACCTCAACACTGAACTGATTTGACAACCTTCAAGGGCTCCATGACTCATGTTTTAATATAATTTGCATAATTTGTCTTCCCTTTTACATTGGTGGGCTGGCAGTCTTTGTTATGTGTACTCTTTCATAAATCCTATTGCATTTCATTATTTTCCTGTAAACAGCCTGCAAGAAAATGAATCTTAAGGTAGTATATGATAACATTTATGTACTTTGTTCACAAAATTACTTTGAACTTTGAAATGAATACTATTTCACAACAGCTTTTGCCTGACTTTCAACATCAGTTCTCACACAATTAATACCCTTGGGTGGCAATTGACTAGCAATGTAATTGAATCAGGGAGTGGATGAGATTGGAAGGATAGTCTTAATAATTTACCACGAGACTCCCCCTTCTTATGAGGCTAAAGACAGGAATTTGGTGGTCTATTTGCCATTTGCCTGATATGCAGTAGCTGCAACGTTCGGCTTTATATAGGTTAAAACCTAAATAGGTTATACTGTATAGGTTGTGAGTGCCCTTTCTCCTGCTTTCTGTATTGACTCATTTTACCACTGCAGAATATACAACAGCAACTCTCCAAGCTTCTCAGCTTTGTAGCATTCTTCTATCAAAAGGACAAGAGTTGGATTGCATTGGGAATGCAGTCCAACACACATCATTTACTCAAATATGTCATTGCGTCCTGCAGTTCTCTGCGAAATGCCTCTAAAAACGCCATTATCAATAATACCAGAACCATTTCAGAAGGGCCATCACTGCTTAATCATGTCTTTAATACACTTTGAAAGTGTGGTATTTTCATTCAAGCAAGTGAAAAGTGTGTGAGTGTTGGACTGTGACAAACTGAGAACTTGACCTTACAATGCTTGTATATCTAAATACTACGAGCCTGCTTTCTTAGTGCCAATATGGCTAGGTAGCAAATTATTTAATATGTAAACCCACCAGTCTTGTAGTAAAGATAAATATTCAAATTTGAAGCAAAAGTTAGAACAGCAGTTTTAAAACTAAATTTGCACTGTTCAAGTTCAACCTGCAAATGATTAAGGGTGTGAAGACTTATGTGACTGAACCAAGATAGGGTCAATGGCCTTCCTTGTCTGTAAACAATCATTAATTTAATTATTTCCCCCAATGCCCTAATGGTTATCATCAAAACTGAATGTCAAAATTGACTTTTCTCTCATCTGTTTAAACAAAAAGTGCACTAACCAATTCACTGGAGATAAATACAGATAATTACACTATCTGACTGCCTAGTTTTTTTCTTTAGTGTCGGTATGGGTGATGGATAAATGTCAGATTTTTGATTAAAGTTCATTGATGTTAAGAAACAGGTTCTTTTCATATAAAGCACTATAGCTTTCTGGAAAGGGAACAAAAGACTCAGGAAATGTTGACGTCATCCTGCTGGGCATTTGGAAGATTGTGGCAAAGTTTATGCAAAATTTTCTGCCTCCATTCATACCAGCTGTTCTAGTTTGATTTGCATTGCTTATAAAGCTGTATGTGTTGCCAGGAATTACATTTTCCACACAGATAATCTTTATTGCAGGGAAGTAAAGTAAAATATGCAGAAATGCTATTAGGCAGCTCTTTACAGATATATCTGTAGAATTTATTTTTTATTATAATTCTTTAGTCCTGAATTCACTCAGTGGCCACTTCGTTAGAAACAGGTTTGAACCCGGTGTGATCTTCTGCTGTAGCCTGTCCATTCCAAGTTCGATATGTAGTGCATTCAGAGATGCTCTTCTGAACACTGCTGTTGTAAATGCGTGGTTAATTGAGTTACAGCTTGAACCAGTCTGGCCATTCGTCTCTGACCTCTCTCATTAACAAGGCATTTAGGCCCACAGAACAGGGTGTTTTTTTTTTTTGTTTTTTGCACTATTCTCTGTAAACTCTGCATATTGTGTGTGAAAATTCCAGTTTCTGAGATACTCAAACCACTTTTGCACCAACGATTGTTCTATGGTCAAAGTTACCTAGATCACATCTCTTCCCCATTCTGGCATTGGACCTGAGCAACAACTGAACCTCTTGACCACGTCTGCATGTTTTTATGCATTGAGTTACTGTCCCATGATCACCTGATTAGATATTCACATTAGATATACCTAATAAAGTGGCCACTGATTGTATACTCAGTTTTGCATGAATATTCCCCCTTTAATGAACTTCTCACTATTGCAATTGGGAAGAGAGAGTGTGACTTAAATGTGTGATCTGGACCACAGTTACATTTGGTCATCAAATATGCTGTCAATTTATAAGTTTACGGTTTATCTTCCCAATGATGATGATGCAAAAATGTAAATTGTATTTTCATTGTATGTTAAATTCAAAGTGTTTCTTATTATTGTGTTTGCTTTCCAGGTGGTTTTTTGAAGCATTACGTTACCCAAAAACCTCCAGATCAAATATTATTAACGGGCTTCTGATGGCAGTGATATTCTTCCTGGTGAGAATTGCTGTCATGCCCCCCTACTATAAAAGAATGATTTCCACATTCGGAACAGAGGCCTTTGACAAACTTGGACTAAAAGCACAACTTACTTGGATCATTGCTAGTATTTGCTTAGATGTTATGAATGTAATGTGGATGTATAAAATTGGAAAAGGGTGCCACAAAGTTCTGCTTGCCTGCAAGAAGGATAAAGCAGAGATCCAAGAAAATGGAAAACAGCGATAGAGGCTCCCTTTTACTGTGTCATCTTCATTTTTTTTACTATAAGGTACTTGCAGTTGGGGTTCTGTACACATAGCCAAAAATGTACTGTTTCAAAGTACTGTACATATATACAGGTGTCCATTGCATCTTAGAACTTAAACTCATTAATGACCATCCAGAGGTTACATAAGCAAACTGCATATTCACTGAATGATTGATCATTTTTCTTTTGAACCAAAGAGTAAATGGAGGCATTTGAGCTACGTCCAAGTTACAACCTACTCTGCAAGATCTGTGTAAAGGCATGCTTTTAGGTTTGCACTCTTTATTCTAGAAAACTTTGTGATGCTCAGAATGTTGTCAACCAATTGTATGCCCTTATAGGAATCTTTTCTTGCCAAGTTACAATTTTTTTTCAAAACTTGCAAATGACAGCCACCCACCTCCAACAACGCTCTTCCTCTTTGGAAACTTGCTAAAGAATGATTTGCATTTACATTGTGCCTTCAGTCTAGAGAAGAAAGTCATAAGATGGTTTCCTCAACCTTGGAGAATGTACTCCCTGCAGGTTGGGAGGATCAGATTTGTCTATATACATGCAGGAATGAAACTGCTTAGTATTTTTAAATCTGCATTTCACTGTACAATTTCAGGAAATTTTATCATGAGAAGTCAGTTGATCTGCTGGTGATCTGAAAATTGTGCACAAGATTGTTGGTTATCTTAGGAGTAATTAATAACTGTGTGCATTATAATATATACTATAACACACACACACACACACACACAGAAATATTTACATGTTGAACCTCAAAGCTGTCAGTTCTACATATTCACAAAAGTTATAACCACCAATACGTAATTAAAAAAATTAATTTTGCCAAGTATTTACTGGTAATGCAGTACCATTTGTTTCTTGTTTAGAGTAGTGTTTAGGTTGAATATACATTTAGGCAAGAATTGTAGATTTTAGTAAATTAAATTTGATTTCTTTTAGGAACAACAAATAGGTATTAAAACCTTTGTTTATGTGTGCGATAGTTGAGACTATATTAAGTGTACCTTGAATTTAGCAATAGCATCTAATCCAGAGTCTGCTAGGACCTGTTATTAAGCCTGTCAATCTCACATTTTAATACTGACAAAGTCTCTTAAATCATGACCTCAACGCTCTACACACATTGGTATTTCTATGTTTACAATACAGGATTGATACAAAGATTTGCTCCACTTCAATTCTTCTCCATTGTGGAGGCTGATTTGAAGCTGTATGTTTATGAATTCTACACATGGTAGAGTCATAGTTGCATTACTAGTTAACATGAACATGGAAAGTTGGTGGAACTGTTCATACAATAGGTGAACAGCTGATGCCAGAAATCCTAATTTGTAAACAGTTATGCCAAGCAACACCCTTTTCTACTTTGTTACATGAACTATTATTTTTTTTAATTTATTGAAATTCAGGTGGGAATAACCACTTTTGGCCCTTTGAGTTACACCATCCTGCAATCCCCAAATTTTAATCTCAAGGGATAATTTACCTGCCAATCAGTACGTCTTTGGACTGTGGGAGGAAACCGGAGCTGTTGGAGGAAACCCATGCGGTCACGGGGAGAACATACAAGCTCCTTACAGGCAGTGGTAGGAATTGACTCCAGGTCGCCTGCACTATAAAACATTTTTACAGAGATTCTGTGAAGGAAGTAAGATAAATGACAGTGAACTGAATTTCAAACTTTGTTTTGATTGCACAGTAACAGGTAGTGAAGCAGCTGCTCAACTCTAGTGACACAGGTGAAATCCTGGCCTCTGATGCTGTCCATATGTGGGTTTTCTCCATCTGCTCCAGTTTCCTCCTCATCCTCCAAAAATATGTGGGTTGGTTGGTTAATTGATCACTAGAAATGGTCCCTTGAGTGGCAGAATCTGTTGGGAGTTGGTGGGAGAGCTAAATGAACGCTGGTAAGAAGGGAGCTTGATGGTGTGTTCTCAGTGGAACAAGGGCCCTGTTTCTGTCCTGTATCTCTCTTCGCCACATTATTTTCAGGTTCACTAGGATAAAAAGAATGAGTACACTGAACCTCAATGGGCAGCTAAGAATGCGTTTATCCTAAGTGAAATCAGATAGGTAATAGCCAGTATTTTTTATTTTTATATTTTAATATATTTATATTTTCCTACTCTGTAAGGTCATGTGATGCACCTGAATACTAACTAGAATCAGAATGGTGCAGTGTAGTTGTTCATCACATAGTTCTCCAAGTTATCCTACAACTCACTTGTTAGATCCATTATCAATCTACACAGATCCACCGTTTTCTGTAGCACTTTCATAGAATGTTAAGCATACTGCAGAGACATGCATCTTTAAACTTTTAAAAAGATTTATCTTAGTTTATCAAACCTTAATTTATTTTGTATGTTTTCCCTACACATCAAGTTATTGCCTGTGTCATTGTATATCTGATTTTTAAGATCATTTTTCACTATATCATATATGCTAGTTGGAAGGGTGACCTACCTTATTTATTATTACTAGAGTATGATTTTACATTCCTTTCATTAATAGCAGTACTACCTTTTCTCTTATGGTAAGTCAAGGAACACAAGAGAGTCTCAGTTTATATGAAAGAGCTATAAGCTTGTATGGGAATTTGATTGTATATTGCAAAGTTAAAGAACGCCTCCCCAGTCTGAGGGTACAGTTTATCTGTTCCATTTTAAAGCTGTTGATCCACATCCATATTACCCAGCCAGCCATTGTTGAAGTTGTGTGATTCAGCACATTTTTGAGAAAGCGTGGCCTAACTAATTTGTTGTAAATTTGATCATTTAGAATTTTAATCCCGTAGTTCAATACTTAGTTTTGTAGGCTCTTTGAGTTCCAGCGATCCAAATCAAAATATGAAGAAACTAATATAGCTTGCTTATATACCAAATTTTTGGGGAATTCTTGTACACCAAAATAAATAGCTTGTAGTTGTTTATTTCAACAACTGTTTTGAGGTATAGATATATGCATATTTTTATGATGTAAAAAGTTGAGAATCACAAAAAATTGAGGTTTAAAAATTGTTTTGATTTTCCATCACACTTTACGTTATTTCAGTTGTTTTATATTAGTCTTGGTGATGATGATTTAAGGATAGAATTTAGTCTTTTATATATGACATTGCAAAATGTTTACTTTTTCATTTGAAGTCTCATCGAAATTTTGAGCAGATCAAAAGTCACCTTGGAACATAAAAAAAAACCCTGTAGTGCCTAGTCATTTGGACAAACTAGTTCCCAGTTTGACTTCTGTTCTGTGAATTTATTAATCTCAGATGAATGTGACACTTAAGCTACCAAAGATTGCATAAGGAGAAAACTGACAGGGGTTCCTAGTTCTTATTGTTGCCTTTTCGTTAAAAGTATGACAGTTTGAATGTCTGGTATATTATTGAGATGTTCTCACTGATTCAATAGCTGGTTGAAACTTTGCTGTCCAACATCCACATGTGAATATGATATCTGTATTACAAGTTGGGGTACTATTATATCTGTGCAGTTACCCAAGCAAGAGGCAGCAGCTGATTAAGATAGTTCTTTTTATATTAAACAAATATATATATTTATAGCATAATTATTCCAAAATTCAAAGAACTATTTATTCTAATCAAGAAATCTTGAAAGGATTATTATAGTTATATTTCCTCTTTGCATGCTTTATCTATACATTTTGTTAATGAAACAGAGAGTGATATTCTTGTAAATTATTTTGAGTATGATTTGTTCAAAAGTTGATTGGTCCTGAATATCACTTACATTTCTAATACAAGCTAATATAGTGAGGCAATACCAATAAACTAATGTTTTATTAATTATATGTTCAATATAGTGAAATTGCTGAATATTAGCACAATGTGATTTGTTTTCTATTTAAAATCTATGCAAAATGTTGGCAAGTTTTTATAGGAAGGTTTTGATGAGTATGGATTAACTGATTCCAGTGGTGATTAAAGCCTTAAAAATGAAGGCAATTTGTCATGATCTGCCTAACAAGGTGGTGAGTACAGATTCTGTAATAATTTTCAGAATAATTGAATAGGTCTTCCAAGGAGAAATATCTGATGGAAAGAAGAAAGGAAAAGTGTTGATTTGAATTCCATGAACCACTATGACAAGCTGGGATAATTGGGTACATGCCTTTATTTTGTGACGTGTCTTTCTAAATGATTAAAGATTTCATATTATGAATTGCAAATTAGCATAACTTAACTTAAGAATCAGTAAATTCAGTTCACCGTATCATATGTAAATAATCATTTACATATATTTTTGTACTTATTGTGCTGTTGAAAACTTAACCTTCTGAAAATGATACCTCGGATGATACTGAAAGTATTTTATGTAGTACAGTAGTTTATTGTTTGTTTTAGCAATTTTAAATTTCTGATTAATGTTTCTCATATGATCCAGCTTTTGTTTAAGATATGAATGATTCACTGAAAGATCCTATTATAAAATCAAAATAAAGCATATGCTCTGGTTATTGGTTTTCTGTAAAAAAAGCATCAATTCCAACTTGAAATTTCAGAAGAACTCTACATGTATGGACTTGTGGATATAACAGTGTAAGAAAAACTTCCCAGTATAACATAATGTAATAGTATGAGGTATGCAACATACCTAGAAACATATAAATCAAATATGAATTATGAACACTTTTACCAGAAATAACACAACCAGAAAACACACTAAACCAAAAGAAAAGTGCAGTTCCATTGTAGTGCGAAGTGATTGTAGTGCTGCTGTTCTGAGACACTGATTAGGGTTGTGCAGGTTGTTTCAAGATCTTATAGTTGAATCTGGTGCTGTAGCTATATGAAGATGGCATGGTTGTAAAGGTGGGAACTTTGGTAGATATTGTCGTCTTATGGCAACACCTCATGTGGATACTCCCAGCAGTGGGGAGGGATGTGCTCGAGATGTATTGGGCTGCTTCCACAGTGAAGCTTCTCACATACGAATTGCTGTACTTGGCCATAATGCAACCAGTACATGTGCCTAAAAAAGTAAGTGGTTGTAGACTTCGTGATGATTGTGTCTGACTGAATATCAAGAGAGAACAAGATTATATGTGCAAAATGCTGAGATATGGGGCAATTAATGGTTTCATGATGGGGAGAGTTTCCTGTCTGGTTTATGTGATATGCAGTCATTGCCCTGATAAACTTAACATTACATTCTAAACAAGGGTTAGGAACAATGAAGCATAGAAGTATTTGTTCTCAGATCGCGGACTTTATAAACAGTGGCACTGAGTATAATAGTATAACTGAGATCATGTTGAACCATTATGAAACATGGGTACAGCTGCAATGGAATGTTGAGCCTACATTTGGCCACTATTGTAAGAATAGATTGTAGAAAACCAAAATAAGTTGCAGAAAAGTTTCAAGAAATGAGGAATTTCAAATAGGGACAGACTGTTGAATTGTTCTGAAATTTGATATAAAAAAAATTACAAAAGATCTAGGCAAACTGTATTAAGGAAAATTATTCCTATAATTTCAGACAACACACATGCTGGTGGAACACAGCAGGCCAGGCAGCATCTATAGGAAAAAGCACTGTTGATGTTTCGGGCCGAAACCCTTCGTCAGGACTGCATATTTCCTCGTGTTTGCCCTACAATTTCAGGATTGGTAATGAACATAGATTTCAAACAACCAAGGACATGAGGAAAAACTGTTTCATGTAGCAGAAATAATGATTTGGAATTTAGGACCGGCACGAGTGGAAGGAAGTTACCTGGAAAGCGGATGAAGGCAAGGCAACACAGACTTTAGCAAGGCATTTGTCAATGTCCCATATGACAGGTTGGTCCAGAAGGTTCAGTCACTCAATATTCAAGATCGGGTAGTAAATTGGATTAGACATTGGCTTTGTAGGAGAAGCCAGAGAGTGGTAGTGGATGGTCGCCTCTCTGGAGGCCTTTGACTATGGAGTGCCAAGGAAACAGTCCTAGTCATCTATATCAACTGGGTTAACTGGATCACCAATTTTACAGATGACACCAAGTTTGGGGGTGCAGTGCACAACGAGGAAGATTATCATGGTTTGCAGCAGGATCTGGATTGGCTGGAAATACGGCAGATGGAATTTAATGCAGACAAATGCGAGGTGTTGCACTTCGGTAGGACCAGCTAGGGTGAACGGTAGGGTACTGAGAGTGCGGTAGAACAAAGGGATCTGGAAATACAGGTACATAATTGAAAGTGGTGTCACTGGTTGATGGGGTTGTAAAGAAAGCTTCTGGTACATTGGCCATCATATATCAAAATATTTAATACAGGAGCTGGGGTGTTATGTTGAAGTTGTACAAGGTATTGCTGAGTGTTGTGTGCAGTTTTGGTCACCTACCTACAGGAAAGATGTAAATAAGGTTGAAAGAGCACAGAGAAATTTTACAAGAACGCTGCTGGGTCTGGATAAACTGGGTTACATAGAAAGATTGAATGGGTTAGGTTTTTATTCCTTAGAACGTTGAATATTTTGGGAAGATTTGATAGAGGTATGCAAATTTATGAGGGGTATAGATAGGGTAAATGCAAGCAGGCTTTTTTCCACTGGGGTTGGGTGGGACTATAACTAGAGGTCAGATTAAGGGTGAAAGGAGAAAAGTCTAAGGGGAACATAAGATGAAACTTCTTCACTCAGAGGGTCATGAAAGTGTGGAACGAGCTGCCAGCGCGAGTGGTGCATGCGAGCTTTATTTCAACATTTTGAATTGAATTGACTATTTCTTACATCCTTCACATACGTGAGGAGTAAAAATCTTTACGTCTCCATCTAAATGTGCAATTATTGTAATTAGTAATCATTCATAATAAATAGAACAGTCAATGTAACATTGAAATACACTCAGATCAGCGTGAGTTAATCTGTCTGATGGCTGGTGGAAGAAGCTGTCCGGGAACCTGTTGGACCTGGCTTTTATGCTGCGGTACCGTTTCCCAGATTGTAGCAGCTGAAGTAGATTGTGGTTGGGGTGACTTGTGTCCCCAATGATCCTTCGGGCCCTTTTTTTCACACATGACTTTGTAAATGTCCTGAATCATGGGAAGTTCACAACTACAGATGCGCTGGGCTGTCCGCACCACTCACCGCAGAGTCCTGTGATTAAGGGAGGTACAGTTCCCATACCAGGCAGTGATGCAGCCAGTCAGGATGCTCTCAATTGTGCCCCTGTAGAAAGTTCACAGGATTTGGGGGCCCATACCAAATTTCCTCAACGTCTGAGGTGAAAGAGGCACTGTTGTGCCTTTTTCACAACACAGCTAGTGTGTACAGACCACGTGAAGTCCTCGGTGACGTGGATACTGAAGAACTTAAAGCTGTTTACCCCCTCAACCCCAGATTCATTGATATCAATTAGGGGTTAGCCCGTCTCCATTCCTCCCGTGATCCACAACCAGATCATTTGTTTTTGCGACATTAAGGCAGAAGTTGTTTCCTTGACACCACTGTGTCAGAGAGATGACTTCTCCCCGTAGGCTGCCTCGTTATTGTTTGAGATTAGGCAATCAATGTAGTGTCCTCGGCAAATTTAATTAGCAAATGAGAGCTGTGGGTGGCGACACAGTCATGGGTATACAGGGAATAAAGGAGGGGACTTAGTACACAGCCCTGATGGGCTCCTGTGTGGAGAAGCAGAGGAGTGGAGGTGAGGGAGCCCACTCTTATAACTTGGCGATCTGACAGGAAGTCCAGGATCCAGCTGCACAAGGCAGGGTCAAGGCCAAGGTCTCTGAGCTTCCTGTCGAGCCTGGATGGAATTATGGTATTGAATGCTGAACTGAGTCGAGAAACAGCATTCTCACTTCAGCATCCTTCTTCTCTAGATGTGTAGAACAGTGGCTATTGCGTCATCTGTCAATCGGTTGTGTCGGTAGGTGAATTGTAGAGGGTCCAGTGTGGGTGGTAGCATGTTGCAGATGTAGTCCTTGACCAGCCTCTCAAAGCTTTTGCTTATTATTGAGGTGAGTGCAACAGGACGCCAGTCGTTCAGACATGTTACCTTGGTCTTTTTTGGTGCAGGGACGATGGTGGATAATTTGAAGCAAGAGGAAACTCTGCAGCGGGTGGGGGAGAGATTAAAAATATCTGAAAAAGAGTTTTGGCATATGGATGGTAGGAATATCGTCCTGGCGGAGCTCAATGAGAGTTGGCCGTTTAAATGGCTTGGCGTGGACTAGATTTGCCGAAGGGCCTGATTCTTCGTGTGTGTGGGTATATGTGCCATTTCTGTTGGTTACCGATCATGTAATCCGCGATTGGTTCTTAACAAATGGCACATATACTTCCCCCCCCCCCCCACACAGAAACGGACTAATCGCTGGATACATAAAAGGCGATCACCAACATTTCATTCGAAGTTGCACAGATGATGTTGCCTAGCTGGGTAACGAAATGTCTGCAAACTAACAAGCCAGCTCAGCGAGCCACTCAACAACATTCTCAAGCCGAGCTACAAATCTTTCCCAGCATCTTAAAGCTCTTCAGAAAACAAACTATTCAATCCTGGAATCATTTTCGCGAATCTCCTTTGAACAGGTTGCAGTTACAGCACATTCCTTCTAAGAAAAGAGGCCTAAACCTGTTCACAATACTCCAAGTGATGTCTCACCAGTGCATTATAAAGTTTCAACATTACATCCTTGTTTTTATATTCTGGTCTTCTTGAACTGAATGGTAACATTACATTTGCCATCCTCACCACAGACTCAACCTGCACATTAACCTTTAGGGAATCCTGCACAAGGACTCAAGTTCCTTTGCGCCACAGTTTTTTTTTGTATTTTCTCTCCATTTAGAAAATAGTCAACTCTTCATTGACCATACATTTCCCAACTCTGTATTCCGTTTGCTATTTCTTTGCCCATTCTCCTAATCTGTCTAGGCCCTTCTAACGTCTCTCTACTTCCTCAAAACCACCTGCCTCTCCAACTACCTTCATATCATCTGCAAACTTTGCAACAAAACCATCATTTTTAAAAAAATGAGATAAAATGTCTTGGACCTAAAACTTTGTTTCTTTTTCCAGATATGTTTGCTCTTGCAGAATACTGTCTTAAGTTGTATTGGGTCTGTGGTCTTCCTTATATGTCTCTTTCTTTTCTTTTTAAATCTTTTTATTAATTTTTAAACAAACATAAATGAAACATGAATACAGAGAGTTTCAGAGTACATAGTTAATAGTTTAAATAAACATTCAAATAGATGATAATCAATATATAATAACCTCCCACACTCATAGTAATTACGAACAAAAGAAGTAAAAAAAAAACCAAAAAAAAGAGAGAAAAAAAACTAACCAACATAACAGCATTATGTCAAATATATACAGTAGTGCCAATAACTCCATACCTCCATCCAAATAATTAAGGATAATAAAAGTGAGGTTTAGGAAAAGACAATTTAACTCATATGAAAATGTTGAATAAATGGTCTCCAAGTTTCTTCAAATTTAACTGAAGGATCAAAGACAGCACTTCTAATTTTTTCTAAGCTCAAACAAGAGATAGTTTGAGAAAACCACTGAAATATAGTTGGAGGATTAATTTCTTTCCAATTCAATAGAATAGATCTTCTAGCCATTAATGTAACAAATGCAATCATTCATCGAGCTGAGGGGGATAAATGACTATTATCCACCATTGGTAAACCGAAAATTGCAGTAATAGAATGCGGTTGGAAATTGATATTCAGAACTGTTGAAATAATACCGAGAATATCTTTCCAGTAATTTTGCAAACAAGGGCAAGACCAAAACATGTGGGTCAATGAAGCAACTTCAGAATGACATCTGTCACAGGTTGGATTAACATAAGAATAAAATCGAGCAAGTTTATCCTTAGACATATGAGCTCTATGTACAACCTTAAATTGTATTAGGGCATGTTTAGCACAAATAGAAGAAGAATTGACTAATTGTAAAATTTTCTCCCACTGCTCAGTGGGTATAAGACAATGAAGTTCTTTTTCCCATTCCTTCTTAATTTTTTCTGATACTTCTGGCTGTATTTTCATGATCATATTATAAATGGTGGCTACTAAACCCTTCTGACAAGGATTCAGAGCTAAAATTTTTTCCATACTGTCCGATGGACATAATTTCGGAAAAGACTAACTTATTATTCAAAAAATTTCTAACTTGCAAATATCTAAAAAAAAATGAGTTTTAGGTAAATTATATTTATTAGATGGCTGTTCAAAGGACATAAAACTATTATCTAAAAATAGATCACGAAAACATGTTATACCTTTTGTTTTCCATAAAACAAAGGCTTGATCCATAAAAGAGGGCCGAAAAAGAAAGTTAGATATTATAGGGCTTGATAAGATAAACCTATTCAAGCCAACAAATTTACGAAATTGAAACCATATTCGCAATGTATGTTTAACTATAGGATTAGTTATTTGTTTATTCAATAGATAAAGAAAAAGGAAGTGAAAATCCTAAAACTGAAAACAATGAAACGTCTTGTACAGATTTACATTCCAAATTTACCCATTGTAGGCAAGCTGCTATAGTTGATTCTTGTGTCCAAAATATTAACTATCGTATATTAACTGCCCAATAGTAAAATCTCAGGTTTGGCAAAGCCAAACCACCATCCTTCTTAGGCTTCTGTAAATATTTTTTGCTTAGTCTAGGATTTTTATTCTGCCATAGATAGGAAGATATTTTAGAGTCAATAATATCAAAAAAAGATTTTGGAATAAAAATTGGTAATGCTTGAAATAAATATAAGAATTTGGGTAATACCATCATCTTAATAGCATTAATTCGACCAACCAATGACAAAGATAATGGAGACCACCTGGTAACAAGTTGCTTAATTTGGTCAATTAAAGGTAAAAAATTAACTTTAAATAAATCTTTATGTTTTTTGGTAATTTTAATACCCAAATAGGTAAAATAATCTGTGACAACTTTAAATGGTAAATGTTTATAAATTAGAACTTGCATGTTTAATGGAAATAATTCGCTCTTATTAAAGTTCAATTTGTAACCAGAAAAGTTACTAAACTGAGCAAGCAAGGACAAAATAGCAGGAATAGATCTCTCAGGGTCGAATATGTATAGTAACAAATCATCAGCATATAATGATAACTTGTACGTCTCTTCCCCATGAGTAACATCCAAAATATTAGGTGATTCACGAATGGCTATAGCTAAAGGTTCCAAAACAATCTCAAATAGTAAAGGACTCAAAGGACAGCCTTGCCTTGTACCACGGAATAACTGAAAAAAAGATCTTTGATTATTGGTAAAGACCGAAGCCAAGGGTTTATAGTATATTAATTTATTCCATGATATAAATTTCAAACTAAAATTAAAATGCTGCATCGTATTAAATAAATATGACCATTCAACTCTATCAAATGCTTTTTCAGCATCTAAGGAAATGACACATTCTGGTATTTTGGGTGAAGGAGTATAAATAATATTAATTAATTTTCTAATGTTAAAAGATGAGTAGCGGTTTTTAATAAATCCAGTCTGATCTTCAGAAATAATTTGAGGTAATATATTTTCTAATCTAGTGGCCAAAATTTTACTAAAAATCTTAAAATCCGTATTCAGCAAGGATATAGGCCGATAGGATGCACATTCAGTGGGGTCTTTATCTTTTTTAAGAATTAAAGAAATAGAGGCTTCATAAAAAGATTGTGGCAACTTACCTATAGTTAACGCATCTTTAAAAATTTTACAAAGCCAAGGAGAGAGTATAGAGGAAAAGGATTTAAAAAATTCTACAGTATAACCATCTGGACCAGGAGCTTTACCGGAATTCATTGAAAAAGTAGCCTCTTTTACTTCAGTTTCCGTAATAGGTGCATCTAGGAATACACTATCCTCTGTTGTTAATTTTGGGATATTCAATTTTCTTAAAAATTCATCTATTATAGAAGAATCCTCAACAAATTCTGATTGATATAAAGAATTATAAAAATCTTGAAAGGCTTTATTTATCTCTTTATGGTCGATCGTCAGAGTGCCATCTCGATTACGAATCCTAGTAATTTGTCGTTTAACTGAAGCAGTTTTCAATTGATTAGCCAATAATTTGCCAGACTTATCTCCATGTATATAAAACTGGGTTCTAGATTTAATTAACTGATTTTCTATCGAAGAGGATAACAAACTATGCTCCATTTGAAGTTCAACTCTTTCTTTATAAATTTCTTTGCTGGGGGTCACAGAATAAATCTTATCAATTGCTTTGATTTTATCAACCAATGTTAATATTTTAGAATTAGTTCGTTTCCTAACTCCAGCAGAGTATGAAATAATCTATCCACGAATAAATGCTTTAAAAGTGTCCCATAAAATTCCACGAGAGATCTCTGCTGTAGAATTTGTTGAGAAAAACAAATCAATTTGTTGTTTAATAAAGTTAAGAAAGTCTAAGTCCTGCAATTTCCTTATATGTCTCAGTGATTCTGTATAATTATATTTCCTTCTGCGCAGTGCTGCTTCATTACTGGTTGTGAACAAAATTCAACTAACTCGCAGTCCAAGACCTGTGAAGAAAGCGTATCAGGGTCTGCGGGATATAGCATAATAAGAAGGATATTAGATATGCTTTACTACAGGAGCTGCGAGTGCAACTGGCCACCAGCTTTTTAAAGGCAAGCAGGAGCTGTGCAATTCACTGTCGTGTTTGCCAAGTGTCAACTAGTGACTCGAACTCGGAAACTGCGGGATAAGCAAAACTTAACTCGGAGCGAGGAGCGACCGGGCACAGTGGGAGGAAGTGACGCAGCCTGGAAAGCGGTCTATTGGTGCAGCGGGCGCGGGGTGTTGTGGGAGCGGCGCCTGCGTTCACCTTGAGGACAGTTGGTGGCAGCGTGGAGTGTGTGGAGGTGAGAGGCGGGTAGGGATCCAGCGGAGGGAGGAATGGGGTCTGAAGTCAAGGACCGGTTAATTGATGTGGGGGGTACGGAGAATGGGGCTGGAGCAGGTTCATCACAAGACACAGGGGCAGAATTAGGCCACTCGGCCCATTGAATCTGCTTCGCCATCGCATTATGGCTGATCTATCATCCCTCTCAACCGCTTTCTCCTGCCTTCCTCCCGTAATATTTGACGCTCTGACTAACGAAGGACCTGTCAGACACTGTTTTAATTATACCCAATGACGGCCGCCACAGCTGTCCGTGGCAATGAACCACAGATTCAACACCCTCTGGATAAAAAAAATCCTCTTCATCTCTGTTCCCTCTGTAATGAGGCTGTACCCGGTCGTCCTAGACTCGCCCAGTGTAAGAAACATTCACTTCACTTGCACTCTGTTTAGGCCTTCAAATGTTCGATAGGTTTCAGTGAAATCCCCCCCCCATTCTTCTAAGCAACAGCAAGTACAGGCTCGGAGTCATCAAACACTCATACATTAACCCTTCATTCCTGAAATAATTCTCCTAAAACTCCAATGAACCCTCTCCAATGCCAGCAACACACGCAAAATGCTGGAGGAACTCAGCAGGCCAAGCAGCATCTATGGGAAAGAGTACAGTTGACGTTTCGGGCTGAGACCCTTCAGCAGGACTGGAAAGAAGACAGATGAGGAGTCAGCGTTAGAAGGTGGGGGGAGGGGAGGAAAAAACAAGGAGAAACTGGGGAGTGAAGTAAAGAGCTGGAGGTTGATTAGTGAAAGATACAGGGCTGGAGAAGGGGGGGGATCTAATAGTAGAGGATAGAAGGCCTTGGAAGAAAGAAGATGGGGGAGGATCACCTGAGGGAGGTGATGGGCAGGTGAGAGAGGGAAAGGGGGGGGTCAAACACCGTAAGTTCGAGAAATCGATGATCATGCCATTAGGTTGAAGGCTATCCAGTTGGAATATAAGGTGTTCTTCCTCCAACCTGAGTGAGGCCTCATCATGATTGTAGAGGAGGCCTTGGATGGGCATGGGGAGTGGAATTAAAAAGGGTGGCCACTGGGAGATCCTGCTTTTTCTGGCAGCTGGAGTGTAGATGCTCGGCGAAGCGGTCTCCCAATCTACGTCAGGTCTCACCAATATACACAAGGCCACACAGGGAGCGCCAGGTTTAACAGATGACTCCAACAGACTCGCAAGTGAAGTGTGGCTTCACATTCTTTCTTAGATAAGGGACTCAAACAGCCTGGTGGGGCTTGGGGAGGATGTTGAGGAAGTATATTGCCAGCGTTTCAGGTTGTGTCCCTGTAATGTGACTAATGCAGGGTTTTGACCTGAAATGCTGACAAATCCTTTCACTCCATGGATGCTCTTCGACCTGCTGTGTACCTCCAGCATATTTGTTGCTTCAGATACCAGCTTGTACAGTCTCTTGTCTTCCTTTGTATGGTACATGATCTCAGTCACTGGAGGATTTTGATGTCCTCTGACTTTAGGCTTTCCCAAGACATCATGATAGTACGTTGGTTAAATTCTGCCTTGGTGTCACCTTCAGAATTCAGCTGTTTGGTCCATGTTTGGACACTCTGTCATTATTCTTTTGCCATTTTCTTTTGTAATTTTATGTCTTGGTTTGTACTGTTGCTACAGAACAATAAATTTCATAATAAATCTAAATCTGTTCTGTTTCTGAATCTGATTCTGAATATTATGATGTGGTCTGGAGCCAGGTGGTTCTGATGAAACCCAGGCTGGGCCTCTATGACCAGGTGAATGCAAATCATTTGATATCATGGAATATTCCTAAGAAAAAAAGGAACTGATATTGACTTGTTAAGTTTAAAATATTTTGTGTAACAGCTTGCTCAATTAAGAAAATTGATCTGAAATGCATCCAGTGATCCTTCATCTTCTGCCAGCAGGATTGGAATCCCACCACCAGTCCCATTTTCCCCTCCCCACCCTCTTCTGCTTTGACAGGGAAGACTCTCTGTGACTCCGTGGTTTACTTTATCCCTCACCGCCATCCAGGGACCCTTCCAGTTCAAGTACGGGTTAACATGCATCTCCTCTAATCTCGTTTATTGTATTCAGTGCTCTTGATGTAGCCTCTCCTTTGGCAAGGCCAATAGACGAGGCAGCCGTTTCACAGCCCATGCTGGCCATCATCAGTGTCTGGTTGCACACCATTTCCACTGCCACAACCAGGCCAAACACATACTGGAAAAACTATCCTTAATATTCTGTTTGGGTAGGCTACAACCAAATGGTATGAGTATGAAATTTTCTATTGTCAGGCCTATACCCTAACCCTAACCCTAACCCTTGCATTAGGTGATTAAAGGCTCGAAACACCTGACGATCCGAGGATGCATTACTGATGATGTGCCCCAGTGCACACCCGGTTCGTTGAACCAAGTGGTGTCGGACCACGATAATGAAAGGCATGGGCCAGATTAACCTGCCTTCACCATACCAGCTCACCCGCCATAGCACCACTCAAAATTCTGCAGCCTTACCTCTTCCAGCCACACATATACATTCACCAGCCCAACACTCAAACCTAATCCTAAAATCCAAAAGAGGCACACACCCCCACAAACCATAGGCACGTCCCAAGTAACCCTGTCTTCAGCCCCACAAACCCTAAGCACACCCCGATTAACTCTTGCTAAACCCCCACAAACCCGATGTCCTATGTCAAGAGGGGCAAGATTCAACAAAGGCAAGTGTTGGACCTGGTTAATGAAGGCGTGGGCCAGATCAAAGTGGCAGGGTTGCGTGAAACTGAATCTCAGGTGACGAGATCAAAAAGCACAAGAGGGCTGATTCGCCCACTGCCCGCATAATCTCACCCTAACTCTAACCCTAACCTAAGGGTGTCTAGTGATTAAAGGCCCGAAACACCTGATGATCCGAGGTGCATTACTGATGATGTGTCTCAGCGCACACCCGGTTCGTTGAACCAAGTGGTGTCGGACCACGATAATGAAAGGCATGGGCCAGATTAACCTGGCTTTACCATATAAGCCTATCCGCCATAGCAGTTCATACATCACCACTCAAAACTCTGCAGCTCAGCTTCTCCCAGCCAAACATATGCATCCACCAGCCCAACACTCAAACCTAATCCTAAAGTCCAAAAGGGGCACTCACCCCCACAAACCCTAGGCACTTCCCGATTAACCCTGGCTTCAGCCCCACAAACCCAATGTCCTATGACAAGAGGGGCAAGATTCAACAAAGGCAAGTGTTGGACCTGGTTAATGAAGGCGTGGGCCAGTTCAAAGTGGCAGGGTCGCGTGAAACTGAATCTCAAGTGACGAGATCAAAAAGCACAAGAGGGCTGATTCGCCCACTGCCCGCATAATCTCAACCTAACCCTAACCTCTCCCAGCCAAACATATACATCCACCAGCCCAACGCTCAAACCTAATCCTAAAGTCCAGAAGGGGTACACACCCCCACAAACCCTAGGCACTCCCCGATTAACCCTGGCTTCAGCCCCACAAACCCAAAGCACACCCTGATTAATCCTTGCTAAACCCCCACAAACCCGATGTCCTATGTCAGGAGGGGCAAAATTCAACAAAGGCAAGTGTTGGACCTGGTTAATGAAGGCGTGGGCCAGTTCAAAGTGGCAGGGTCGCGTGAAACTGAATCTCAAGTGACGAGATCAAAAAGCACAAGAGGGCTGATTCGCCCACTGCCCACATAATCTCAACCTAACCCTAACCAGGCCAAACACATACTGGAAAAACTATCCTTAATATTCTGTTTGGGTAGTCTACAACCAAATGGTATGAGTATGAAATTTTCTATTGTCAGGCCTATACCCTAACCCTTACCGGAAAAAAAACTCTCAACCTAACCCTAACCCTTTTCTATTGTCTGTGTGCCTTTCTTCTTATTCATCCAAGTTCTTGCTTTTTTCCTTGCCTTCCTTTTACCAAATTCCAGCTCCCCATTATTGAATTTCCATCCTTCCCCTGCCTGTTTTTATCTGCTAGTTACCCACATACACAACCCACTGGTCTCCTATCCCTTTCCCCAACTGGTTTTACACAGATCCCTCCTATATCTAGTTCCATTTATTACCATTATTACATATCAGATTTCAGCTTCTGCTCTCCCCTCCCCCAGCTGCCCATCAGTTCCTCACCTTGTTCTACCTTTCACCTGTCCAGCCCTGCTTCACCACTCCTGCCTCTCACTCTGTTGTGCATTAAGACAGGATGCATGGTCATAACCTGAAACATTGGCCGTCTGTCTGCCTGCACTGAGTTCCTTCAGCAACTTGCTTTTGCACCAGATTACACTATCGGTAGCGTAATGTGTCCATGCACTGCTAGTTATGTTGATTTCCTCTCAGTTGCAGCATAGCGGAATGCAATCTGATGGTAAATGGTTTTATATTAAATACATCTGCAGTATTAAACAAATGCTGGCATTCAGATACTTGAAACATTCACAATACTGTGCAGCATTCAGGCAAATAATATTTGTTTTTTTTCCACTTTTTTTATGAAAGACCTGTGACTCAAAGTATGGGAGCATCCACTTCAGCACCATCTAACGACGTGCAAGCAGCTTCAGTTACACCACAGGCAAAGCCCACGTTGTCAGAATGCCCGATGCATCAGGCCAAGAAGGAAGGTAAACATTTTAATGTCCTAGACTGAATTCAGGTGTTTGACGTGAAATTAACTAGTAACTTCCTTCTATGGAAATTAGTATTTAGCTTTAAACTATTTTAAAGACTAGATCTTATTAAGTACAGTGGATTCTGGTTAATCTGGGCGCATCAGGACCTGTAGATTTTGGCCCAATTAGGTGGTTGCCCCAATTGGCCAAAGTTTCATAGAAGTAGTTTAAAAAGACAAACTACTGTTTAACTCAGTAACACATTTTGTATTTAAATGAAATAGAGAACAAACTAGAATGCTGTTAATACCACTACGGTACTATAAAGCTGTGTATTAGTTTGAGCCATAGAAACGAACAGCACAGAAACGAACCCTTTGGTCCATCCAGTCTGTGCAGAGCCATGTAAGATGCCTACTCCCATTGACCTGCTCTAGGACCATGGCCCTCTACCCCTCCAAACACGTACCTATCCAACATTGAAATCAAGCTCGCATGCACCACGTGCTGGCAGGTCATTCCATGTTGTCATGACTCTCTGAAGAAGTTTTCCTTAAACTTTTCTCCTTTTCCCCTTAACCCATGTCCTATCTAAGCTCAGTGGAAAAAGCTTGCTTCTGTTTACCATATCTATGCCCCTCATAATTTTGAATACTTCTATTAAATCTCCTCTCAATCTTCTATGCTCCAAGGAATAAAGTCCTTACCTGTTCAATCTTTCCATATAACTCATGTCATCCAGACCCAGCACCATCCTTGTAAATTTTCTCTGTCCTCGTTCAACCTTATTTACATCTTTCTAGTAGGTGTGTGACCAAAATTGCATACAATACTCCATATTAGGTCTCACCACTGCCTTACAGAACTTCAACAAAAAAAATCCCATCTCCTGCACTCAATACTTCATGACCCTTTCAACCTGTAACACCACTATCAATGAATTATGGACCTGTATTCCCAGAACCCTTTGTTTTACCGCACTCCTCAGTGCCCTACCATTTATTGTGTAAGACCTACACTGGTTGGTCCTACCAAAATGCAACATCTCACACTTGTCTGCATTAAATTTTGTCTGCCATTTTTCCAGCTGGTCCAGATCCCACTGCAAGATATGATAGTCTTCCTCACTGTCTACTACAGCCCTATTCAAGGCGTCATCTGCAAATTTGCTGATCCAGTTAACCACATTTTCATCTAGATGACAAACAAAAATGAACCCAGCACCGATCCCTGCAGCGCTGCGCTAGTCACAGACCTCCAGTCAGAGAGGCAACCATCTACTACTACTCTCTGGCTTCTTCCGCAAAGCAAACATCTAATCCAATTTAATACCTTATCTTGAATGCAAAGTGACTGAACCTTCTTGACCAGCCTCCCATGTGGGACCTTGTCAAGTGCCCTACTGAAGTCAATGTAGACAACACCCACTGCCTTGCCTTCATCAACTTTCCTAGTAACTTCCTTGAAAAAACACTATAAGATTAGTTAATACGACTTACCATGCACAAAGTTGTGCTGACTATCCTTAATCAGTCTATGTCTATTGTAGTGTTCTCACACAGGTGTAAAAACTCTGAGCTAAACACCAAGTATAAACCGGAGTCAATGAGGCGCGGTCCCAGTAAGATTAACCGTTTACTGTTCACTCTTCCACATTAACGTATGGTGAAAACTGTTGATAAAACAATACAAAATATATACAGTATTTGTTTCCTTCTTGGCATCACATTTACATCATAAATACTTGGAAAAATAAAACTACAACAAACTATATTACATTAAAGTACAACATACAGTCAGAATCTACCTACGCCATCAACTGCTTTAAATACTTCAACACAAACTATCCGCAACTCTTTAAATAACAAAGAGCATAAACTTTATCAACCGTCATTACTTTTAACAGAATCAGCGTTAACATTTTTACTTCAACATATCGATTATCTTATGAACTTATGGCGTTGCTTCTATGATGTTTCTAGTGCGTAGAAAGAAAACTTTTCTCGTGCTGATCCTGCACACACAAACCCCCTCCTTCCCGTTTCTCCAAACCAGTATTTCTCAGAAGACGCAGCGAACCCGGGGTGTGACGTCATTGCATGCCGCGATATATCACAGACAACGAATTTACTTTCAACAACCTGAACTTTAACTAGAAAACGATTACAAACGAATTACTAAAGCGAAAATATAATAAACTAAACGAATGCCTTAAGGGCAACACATCTATTCAAATACTCATATAACTGGTCCTTGAGAATACCTTCCAATAGCTTTCCCACTACTGATGTCAGGCTCAACGGCCAATCATTTCCTGCCTTACTTTTAGTCTTTCTTAAACAGTGGAAGAACATTGGTTATCCTCCAATCGTCCGGCACCTCATCTGTCGCTAAGGATGAAGTAAACATCTTCGCTAGGGCCCCAGCAATTTCTGTACTTGCCTCCTGTAAGGTCCGAGAGAACACCTATGGATATATCCATCCTAATATGCCTCAAGACAGCAAATACCTCCTCCTCTGTAATTTGTATGGAATCAATGAAGTTGATGTCATTTTGCCTTACTTGTGTATTGCCTTACTTTGCCATTCACTGTCCATCTCCGTCCATAAATATAGATGCAAAAAATGCATTTAAGATCTCCCCCATTTATTAGTTCCCAATAGTTATTGATGGAGGAGTTCATACAGTGTACACTACTGTGTTATTTTGATTGACTGTAAAAGAACAAAATCAGCACAGTCACCTCGTGCAGATAATGGACTGTCTTCATTGTCTTCTTGCATGAAGTAGTGTCAAAAATGACTGCTTTTTAATTTGGCATTGGTTGGCCTCAATGAATGACATAACACAAGTATATACAACTGAAGCCATTTGAAAACTTGTTTATTCTAAGCATGCTGTAGGGTGTAACGACCATACAAGTATGCATGACCTTCAGTAGTTAGAAACTGTTGCATCCTCCAAATCTTTATTTTCATTGTAGCATTCAAGATGAATTGTTGATTCTTTCAAATTCTTCATATTTCCTAACTTGCTGAAGTAGTGAAGTTGTTTCATTTTCACTCCTGCCCATTTCTGGCATCTCCAAGCTTGAGTGCTTGAAACTGCAATCTTAACAGCCACAAAAGTGCACACGACTGATGCTAGTTAGAAACTGTTCGGCAACAGTCTCCTGCCACAATTAAGCAGCTTGATGTCCCAAATAAATGAAGGAAATCCTGTTATTTTCTCAATTAATTTTTGTTCTTCAAGAGTTGTCCCAAATATTTGGCTGCCCTGATTAAGTGATGGCACAATTATCCAGAATTCACCATATTTAATCACAAACAAAAGACAAACTACAGATGCTGGAAGTCCAAGCAGCACACACAAAATGCTGGAGGAACTCAGCAGGCCAGGCAGTATCTATGGAAACGAGTACAGCTGAGTTTCGGGCTGAGACCCTTCAGCAGAACTGGAGAAAAAAGATGAGTAGATTTAAAAGGTGGGGGTAGGGGAGGGAGAAACACAAGGTGATAGATTGGAGGAGGAAGGGGTGAAGTAAGGAACTGGGCAGTTGATTGGTGAGAGGTAACAGGGCTGGAGAAGGGGGAAATAGAGAGAGGACAGAAGGCCATGGAGGAAAGAAAGGGGAGGAGGAGCCCCACAGGGAGGCGATGGGTAGGCACAGAGATAAGGTGAGAGGGAAAAGGGGATGGGGAATAGTGAAGGAGAGTGGGGGGAATTCCTGGAAGTTTGAGAAATCAATGTTCATGCCATCAGGTTGGAGAGGCTACCCAGATGGAATCTAAGGTATTCCCATTGTATGTCACGCCTACACTCCAACCGCCAGAAGAAGCAGGATCTCCCGGTGGCCACCTGTTTCAGTTCCACTCCCCATTCCCATTCTGATATGTCAATACTGTTGCGATGAGACCACATTTAGACAATAGGTGCAGGAGTAGGCCATTCGGTCCTTTGAGCCAGCACCACCATTCACTGTGATCATGGCTGATCATCCACAATCATTACCCGTTCCTGCCTTTTCCCCATATCCCTTGACTCCGCTATCTTTAAGAGCTCTATCTAACTCTTTTTTGAAAACATCCAGAGAATTGGCCTCCACTGCCTTCTGAGGCACAGCATTCCACAGATCCACAACTCTCTGGGTGATAAAGTTTTTTCCTCAACTCCATTCTAAATGGCCTAACCCTTATTCTTAAACTGTGGCCTCTGGTTCTGGACTCCCCCAACATCGGGAACATGTTTCCTGCCTCTAGCATGTCCAATCCCTTAATAATCTTATATGTTTCAATTAGATCCCCTCTCATCCTTCTAAATTCCAGTGTATAAAAGCCCAGTTGCTCCAATCTTTCAACATGTGACAGTCCCACCATCCCGGGAATTTACCTCGTGAACCTATGCTGCACTCCCTCGATAGCAAGAATGTCCTTTCTTAAATTTGGAGACCAAAACTGCACTCAGTTTTGGAGAAACAACACCTTATGTTCTACCCGGGCAGCCACCAACCTGATGGCATGAACATCGATTTCTCGAACATTCCAATATTTCCGCCCTCTCCTCCTACAACCCTGTATCTCTTTCACCATTCAACTTCCCAGCTCTGTACTTCAGCCCTTCCCCTCCTGGTTTCACTTATCACCTTGTATTTCTCCCTTCCCTTACCCTCCTTTTAAATCTACTACTCATCCTTTTTTCTTCGGTCCTGCTGAAGGGTCTCGGCCCAAAACGCCAACTGTATTCTTTTCCATAGATGCTGCCTGGCCTGTAGAGTTCCTCCAGCATTTTCTGTGCACTCCACAGTATTTAAGATATATCTTAGCTTTTGTGTATAGTCTTAAGAAAGAGATCAGCCAGTTTGAGTGAGATTACTTGGCACGTTTGAAAGAGTGAATATTCTACATGTGACCATTTGTTTTCAACATGAACAAATACTTTACACACCTCAGCCTCAGGTTATCATGTGAACATTACTATGGGAATGCTTAATACTTAATATTCTTGTTGCCACGGGTGTCATGAATTTTAACTGAACAAAAGATTTTAGCATTGTACTCTTTTTTTAAAAAAGCAACAGTTTTGAAGTCATTATAATAAAATTGCGTTGTTTCATTTATATGATTTTTTTGCCATTATGCATCAAATCAGGTTGTCCAATGCATCAGGCAACTGCAGCAGCCACTTCAGAAGAAAAGATATCTTATCCAGATCCAGTGCCATCACATCAAGACAGGGCATATGAGTATATTGAGTGCCCCATGAAAAAGGGTGAGAGAACAGAAACAGATCAAATCGATCCCAGTAATATGGTAAGAAGAATGGGTTCATTTTAATCTATCAAATATTATTCCCTGAAATCTAATTTAGCCAATTTGTTGTGCAGTTACCCTTACTGAGTTTTCCACCAGTTAAGCATTTAGACAAAAGCTCTCAGGTTGGTTTTAAATTCTTTTATAAAAAGGATTCAGTTGTTAGATTGTAATGTTTCCTTAGTTCTGCCCTATTTGTTAATGGAATCTATTTGGCTGCACAATTGAAACCTGGTCTTTAGAGCCTCTGGCCCTCCTCAATCTTTTTGAACTCCATTGAGTGCATTCCAGAGATGGCAAGCATTTTCCGAATGATTGTTTTCATTATATTATTTGATAGATGACAATTTCTACAATTAAGATTTTAGTTTAAAACCAGTTTAAACAGCAAGAAGAACTAAAACACTTATCCAGCCTAACCTCCACATACCAATCAGACTACATTTTGCCATTGTCCACCTGACCTTGCAGCACCGCTTTTCCTGCCTCTTGATCACCAATCAGTCTGTCAAATTACATATTTATTTTATTTATTGGAGATAGCATGGTTACAGGCTCTTCCAGGCCGTGAGCCTGTGCTGCCCAATTACTACCATGTGACCATTTCACAGGTAACCAACCCATGGCTCTTTGGAATGTGGGAGGAAAACAGAGCACTTGGAGGAAACCCAGACAGCCATACCTCTTACAGGCAGTGGCCGAATTGAATCTGGGTTGCTGGCACTGTATCAGTGTTATGCTAACTGCTGCACTAATGCTCACCTCATGATACTGATCACTTGGTTTACTCTTAATTAATCTTCAGAAAAGATGAGTCTGTATATGTCTGAGGAAAACTAAATTACAAATGAAGATAGCATTAAAGCAATGAGTATAAATAGTGAATTTGGATTTTTTTCTTTTTAAGATTGTAAGTGAAATCTTTTTTTGTGAAGTAGCTGTATTTTTGTTCAAATATTGATTAATATCAGGAATATTTAAAATATTATTAGAAACTTGCATTTTGCTTTGTAGATGCCACCGCCTAACCAACAGCCTGCACCAGATCAGCCATTCTCCCTCTCAGTCGTCAGAGAGGAGTCTTCCATTCCTCGATTTAATTCAGATAAGCGTTGGGTATATCCTTCTGAACAAATGTTTTGGAATGCAATGCTTAGGAAAGGGTATGTAGATGTGCTCTAGTTTCTATTCACAAATGTCTTATATTTTTAAAACTGCCTTCATTTCTCTTGTGGAGCCCCATAAGAAAAATATTTCAAGAGTAGGATTGACACTGACTCACCATGGTGCACTTTGGTTGAAGATTTTAATTTCAGTAGTCTGGTTAGAATTCAGAGCTACTTTTGTTCAAGTTGTATTTACAAAAAAAAGAAAGCTTCCTGGTTTTACTTTATTTAATTGCCTTCACACAAGAAACGCCAACCCAAACAGAATAGGAGTAGGCTGTACAGTCCTGTGCAGCTGTCAATGGGATGGGTTAAAGTGTATCTTTAAACTGAGTAGTAGGTGCAACAGTTTGGAAAAGTGAAGATAGAGGAAAAGAGAGTACAGAAGGATTACAAAAGTCTCCAGAATAAATTAAAAAGACAAAGTTTAGCATCTGTGTTATAGAAGTTTGGTGTCTGAGTTATAGAGGTAGAGACTTGAAAATGATCTAAATATTCCCATGAATTGCTTGGGTATAGAAGACTGTGGGCTAAGTACTGGTAAATAGAATTGGAATAGATAGGTAGTTAATGGGTAGCAGGGGCAGGGTTAACCAAGAGGTCTGTAACTTGCTGCATGACTAATTTTAAGAAAAATATGTTAAAAATTGACAGAACTGACAGTGCTACATTTCAGGGTTGTATTTCATTTCCCAATTGTTTTACAGGTGGCGTTGGCGTAATGAAGACATTACAGCCAGTGATATGACAAATATTATCAAGATCCATAATCAGAATAATGAACAGGCCTGGAATGAAATACTCAAGTGGGAAGCACTCCATGCCAAGTTAGTTCAACTGTTGAAAGTACACGTGGAATGGAATGGCACAGTGAATGCTGTCTTAATTTGGATTATTTTATTTCTCGAGTGAAGTTGACCTTCAAATGATCAAACTTCAGTTTATTGAAGGTTAAATGCCCACTAATCTTCTCAGAAGACGTCTTGTTTCTGAACATTTTATGAACTGTCAGTTGTCTGTAGTAAGACTTTTGTTTTTCAATTGATGCAACAATGTAAGAATGAGAAAAATTTTCATTGACCTACTGAACTTCTGGCCTTTCATGCCTTACCACCCAGCAACTCCCTGCTTAACCCAAGCCTAATCATGGCACAATTTACAATGTCAATTAGCCTACTAACCAGTACATCTTTGGACTGTGGGAGGAAACCAGAGTACCTGAAGAAAATGCACAAAGCGTAGATTTCTTTGTGGCCACCAACTTGCTAATATTATTGAGGCAGGGTGTGCAAAAACATTACCAACTAGGATATCTTCTCTGTTGAAAGCCTTGTTACACAAGGACTTTTTGTCTCTTTTCTGGGATGCATGTGAACTAGAGTGGGGTTAGGGAATATAATGGATATAACTAAGTAACTGTATAGTTGAATGGATTCCACAAAGGTTTCTACAAATGTTTCTTTGTATTAGTGAAATTTTCCAGTCATTAATGTGTTTAGACAAAATTAATTCATGGGATGGATTTGAGACTGGAAGAGACTATTTAACTCCTTGAGGTTTGGCTATGTTTAATCAGTGACCTAATTTTGCACTCCCTCCTTTCTTTTATGCCTTCCAGTTAATGTAAATATGTCCAACTCCAAAATTAAAATAAGGAATTGAAGCGTTAGAGTACCAAGCATTGACCACTTCGCATGTAGAAATGCTTCCTAACTATGAACCTGAAAGGCCTGGCTATTTTTTCAAATATACTCTGTCATATAACGACAAATTTTAAAAACTGCTAATATATTTTTGTGTTTGTTATTCTAGAGAATGTCCCTGTGGACCTACACTAGTTCGCTTTGGAGGGAAAGCTAAAGAATATTCACCCAGAGCTCGAATTCGTTCTTTAATGGGGTATGTTTCACACTGTTTATTGAATTATTTTTCAATGATTAGGCATAGTGCCATGCTTTATTATGTCTTGCTTGATGGAATGTTTGGGTTTTGAGAAACTGATTTTTGAGGGAGGCGTTGGTGATTGGAGGAAGTTACCTTGTAGATACGTAGACATGTAGTTGATGTGGAAAGTGTATCATGACAAGTGCTTCCATTTGTGCTTTTAAAAGATAGCAGAACTCTGGCAGACCAGCATAGCAGAAATATTACAAAACACTTCAAGTCAAGTCACTTTTTATTGTCATTTCGACCATAACTGCTGGTATAGTACACAGTAAAAACGAGACAACGTTTTTCAGGACCATGGTGCTACGTGAAACAGTACAAAAACTACACTGAACTACGTAAAAACAACACAGGAAAAAACTACTCTAGATTACAGACCTACCCAGGACTGCATAAAGTGCACAAAACAGTGTAGGCATTACAATAAATCATAGACAAGACAATAGGCACATTATAGGGCAGTAAGTTGGTGTCAGTCCAGGTTGTGGGTATTGAGGAGTCTGATAGCTTGGGGGAAGAAACTGTTACATAGTTTGGTCATGAGAGCCAGAATGCTTTGGTGCCTTTTCCCAGATGGCAGGAGGGAGAAGAGTTTGTATGAGGGGTGTGTAGGGTCCTTCATAATGCTGTTTGCTTTGCGGATGCAGCGTGCAGTGTAAATGTCCATAAAATGGATTCAACAGTGGCTGGATGGGGGATGCCAGAGAGTAGTGGTGGATAACTGTTTGTCAGGTTGGAGGCCGGTGACTAGTGGTGTGCCTCAGGGATTTAAACTGGGTCCACTGTTGTTTGTCATATATATTAATGATCTGGATGATGGGTTGGT
This sequence comes from Hemitrygon akajei, assembly GCF_048418815.1. Lineage (NCBI taxonomy): Eukaryota > Metazoa > Chordata > Chondrichthyes > Myliobatiformes > Dasyatidae > Hemitrygon > Hemitrygon akajei. The sequence goes on from NC_133135.1 coordinate 23,768,920, forward strand.
AAATTGGATTAGTAAGTATGCAGATGATACTAAGATAGGTGGCGTTGTGGATAATGAAGTAGGTTTTCAAAGCTTGCAGAGAGATTTAGCCCAGTTAGAAGAGTGGGCTGAAATATGGCAGATGGAGTTTAATGCTGATGTGTGAGGTGTTACATTTTGGTAGGAATAATCAAAATAGGACATAAACGGTAAATGGTAGGGCATTGAAGAATGCAGTAGAACAGAGTGATCTAGGAATAATGGTTCATAGTTCCCTGAAGGTGGAATCTCATGTGGATAGGGTGGTGAAGAAAGCTTTTGGTATGCTGGCCTTTATAAATCAGAGCATTGAGTATAGGAGTTGGGATGTAATGTTAAAATTGTACAAGGCAATGGTGAGGCCAAATTTGAAGTGTTGTGTACAGTTCTGGTTACCGAATTATAGGAAAGATGTTAACAAATTAGAGAGAGTACAGAGGAGATTTACTAGAATGTTACCTGGGTTTCAGCATCTAAGTTACAGAGAAAGGTTGAACAAGTTAGATCTTTATTCTTTGGAGCGTAGAAGGTTGAGGGGGGACTTGATGGAGGTATTTAAAATTATGAGGGGGATAGATAGAGTTGACGTGGATAGGCTTTTTCCATTGAGAGTAGGGGAGATTCAAACAAGAGGACATGAGTTGAGAGTTAAGGGGCAAAAATTTAGGGGTAACACGAGGGGGAACTTCTTTACTCAGAGTGGTAGCTGTGTGGAACGAGCTTCCAGTAGAAGTGATAGAGGCAGGTTTGATTTTTGTGATTTAAAAAAAAAATTGGATAGGTATATAAACAGGAAAGGAATGGAGGATTATGGGCTGAGTGCGGGTCAGTGGGACTAGGTGAGAGTAAGCGTTCGGCACGGACTAGAAGGGCCGAGATGGCCTGTTTCTGTGCTGTAATTGTTATATGTTTGTAATGGCGGGAAGAGAGACCCCGATGATCTTCTCAGCTGACCTCACCATCTGCTGCAGGGTCTTGAGATCCGAGATGGTGCAATTTCCGAACCAGGCAGTGATGCAGCTGCTCAGGATGCTCTCAATACAACCTCTGTAGAATGTAATGAAGATGAGGGGGTGGGAGATGGACTTTCCTCAGTCTTCGTAGAAAGTAGAGACGCTGCTGGTCTTTCTTTGCTATGGAGCTGGTGTTGAGGGACCAGGTAAGATCCTCCACCAGGTAAACACCAAGAAATTTGGTGCTGTTAACGATCTCTACCGAGGAGCCGTCGATGTTCAGCGGAGAGTGGTCGCACCGTGCCCTTCTGAAGCCAACAACCATCTCTTTTGTTCACATTCAGAAACAGGTTGTTGGCTCTGCACCAATCCATTAGCCGCTGCTCCTCCTCTCTGTATACTGACTGGTTTTTGCTGACAAGACCCACCATGGTTGTGTCATCGGCAAACTTGATGATGTGGTTCGAGCTGTGTGTTGCAGCACAATCGTGGGTCAGCAGAGTGAACAGCAGTGGACTGACCACATAGCCCTGGGGGGCCCCAGTGCTCAGTGTGATGGTGTTGGAGGTGCTGCCTCCGATCCGGACTGACTGAGGTCTCCCAGTCAGGAAGTCTAGTATCCAGTTGCAGAGGGAGGTGTTCAGGCCCAGTAGGTTCAGCTTTCCAATCAGTTTCTGAGGAATGATTGTGTTGAATGCTGAACTGAAGTCTATGAACAGCATTGGAACGTACATGGCTTTTTTGTCCAGGTGGGTTAGGGCCAGGTGGAGGGTGATGGCAATGGCGTCATCTGTTGAGCAGTTGGGACCGTACGTGAACTGCAGGGGGTCCAGTGACGGGGGCAGCAGGGTCTTGATGTGCCTCATGATGAGCCTCTCAAAACACTTCATGATGATGGATGTGAGTGCAATGGGACGGCAGTCATTGAGGCAGGACACTGAAGACTTCTTCGGCATGTGGACGATGGTGGCGGCCTTGAAGCATGTTGGAACGATGGCGTTGCTCAGGGAGATGTTGAAGATGTCTGTGAGAATATCTGCTAGCTGGTCTGCACATCCTCTAAGCACTTTGCCAGGAATATTGTCTGGTCCAGCAGCCTTCCGTGGGTTGACCCTGCACAGGGTTCTCCTCACATCGGCCATGGTGAGACAGCACCTGTGTGAAAACACTTCACAGGAGTGTTGATAAACCAAAGGTTGTCTTCAGTTTTGTGAAATGAGAGAAGCCACCATATGATTAAACTGGTAGGGAAAGAATTCCAGTGTTTCGTTACTCCATGACAACTGAGATGCCTTTCTATACTAATGTCATTTTCTTGTAATGGGGATAGGGCTGAGGGGACAAATTGTGACCGTCTACCTTGCCTATGCCCCTCATTGTTTTATAAGACTCTGCGATATCACTTCTTTGTTTCCTTCAGTCCAAACCTATACACTGTCCTTGTAACTCAAGCTCTCCATTCTAGGCAACATCACAGTGAATCCCCTCTGCACTCTTTCTAGTGCTATTGCAGTCTGGCAGCCAGGACTGTACACAGTGTTTCAAGTGTCATCTAATGTTTTGTACAGCTGCAACATGACGTTTTAACTCTAGAACTCTATACCCTTCAAAACTAAATGTAGGTTGAGTACCCCTTAACCAAAATCCGAACATTTTTGAGCACTGATATGGCGTCACAAATGGAAAATTCCACAGGGTGCAATAGGCAGGTCTCTGTGCTCCACTGATAGTTCTGAGAAGTGACCTCACATATGTAATGAACAGAAGTTAATGACAGATAGAAAAACACTGCATAAAGTTAAAAACAAAGGTCTCAATCATGTATTGAAAGAGTGGATTCATCAGGATTGGGGTGAACATATACCGCTTAACGACATGCTGATCATAAAACAAGCAAAACAGAAAAATCCAGTGAGTTTGTGAAGGTGGTCACTGATGAAACTCTAACACCGGAACAAGTCTACAATTCTGATTGTTTTTATACCTTACATAATCCTTAAAAATAGTGAAATACAAATATAGTGTACTGTAACCTTTTAATCAAGACATGACACCGTAGATGAAGACCGTTGTTTGTGATTCGACAGCTGATGCAGGTATTCTCTGATGCTGTTCTGCTGTTTTTGTTACCCTGCACACATTATATTTTCATTATATGTTATAGCTTTTCTTGTTAAGTACAAGACTTCAAATTCAGAGTCAGAAATGATGACAATCCCAATTATCTCATTATATATTCCAAAATTCAAAGGACTCTGACACACTTCTGGCCCCAAGCATTTCAGACAGGGAGCACTTGCCTGTACCACCACCATTACCTTATCCACCTGCATTGCTATCTTCAGGGAACAATGAGCTTGCATCCAAAGGTTCCTCTCTATATCAACATTTCTAATATCCCTTCTGTTTACTATTTACATCTGGTCAGTATTAGAGGACCCAAAATGCATTACATTACATTTGTCTGGATTAAATTCCATTTGCCACTGCTCCTCCCAAATTTGCAGCTGATCTTTGACAAACAGCAATAGTCCCAGCACTGATCTTGTGGTCAGCAATTACTGATTTGAAATCAGAAAAAAAACTCTCTGCCTTATAATCATGCTGAGTTTGGATCCACTCCATCAAACAGATTGGACTCCATGTGGCCCAACTCTCTGGGACAGCCTACTGTGCAGGATCTTCTCAAAGTCTTTGCTGAATTCCGTGCATATCACATCCACTGCCTTAACTTAATCAATTTCCTTAAAAATATATTTGTCATTTACAATTTCCCATTGCAAAACTCTTCTGGCTCCCTGTCTATGCCTTTCCAAGTGATTATACATCCTATCCCTAAGAATACATTCTGAATAGTTTCCTGACTACTAACATAAGGCACATCAGTTTCTAGGCATGCTCCTATTGCCCCTCTTGACTTTGGGAATGACACTTACTAACTTGTAGTCTTCCGGAACCTTGTCCATTGCTAAAGATAATGCACAGATCACATTTGGAGCCCCAGTAGTCTTCTCCCTTGCTTCCTAAATCTCCGTGGATAGACTTCATCTGAAGTGGGGGGGGGGGGTGTAAATTAGAAGGAAAGAGGCCTTTTGAAAGCAATATGAGAAAACGGGATTTAGAAGAAGATGCAATCTGGTGTCCGGGTCACTGCACTTGCGATTTGTAAAACAGTTTTCTGGGCAAATAGTTGAAAAGTCCAGTATTTATAATAACCTAATGTTACCTTCTTTACAATACACTCAAAATGCTGGTGGAACGCAGCAGGCCAGGCAGCATCTGTAGGAAGGAGTACAGTCGACATTTTGGGCTGAGACCCTTCATCAGGACTAATTGAAAATAGAGATAGTAAGAGATTTGAGGGGGGGGGGGGGGGAGATCCGAAATGATAGGAGAAGACAGGAGGGGAAAGGATGAAGCCAAGAGCTGGAAAGTTGATTGGCAAAAGTGATACAGAGCTGGAGAAGGGGGAGGATCATGAGATGGGAGGCCTAGGGAGAAAGAAAGGGGGAGGGAAGCACCAGAGAAAGATGGAGAGCAGGCAGGGAGTGATTGTGAGAGGGACAGAGAGAGAAAAAAGAGGAAAAAAGTGGGGGGAAATAATAAATAAGGGATGGGGTAAGAAGGGGAGGAGTGGCATTAATGGAAGTTAGAGAAATCAATGTTCGTGCCATCAGGTTGAAGGCTACCCAGACAGAAAGTCTACCACAGGTGGTGTTCCTCCAACCTGAGTGTGGCTTCATCTTGACAGTAGGGGAGACCATGGATTGACATCAGAATGGGACGTGGAATTAAAATGTGCGGCCACTGGGAGACCCTGCTTTCTCTGGTGGACAGCACGTAGGTTTTCACCGAAATGGTCTCCCAGTCTGCATTAGGTGTCACCAATATATAAAAGGCCACACCGGGAGCACCGGACGCAGTATACCACACCAGCGGACTCATAGGTGAAGTGTCACCTCACCTGGAAGGACTGTCCGGGGCCCTGATTGGTGGTGAGGGAGGAAGTGTAAGGGCAGGTGTATCACTTATTCTGCATATAAGGATAAGTGCCGGGAGGGAGATCGGTGGGAAGGGATTGGGGGGGAGGGCGAATGGACAAGGGAGTCGTGTGGGGAGCGATCTCTGCGGAAAGCAGAAAGAAAGGGGGAGGGAAAGATGTGTTTGGTGGTGGCATCCCGTTGGAGGTGGCAATTGATTTCTCTAACTTCTGTTAATGCCCCTCCTCCCCTTCTTACTCCATCCCTTATTTATTTCTTTATTATTCCCCCTTTTTTTCCCCTCTATTTTTCTCTCTGTCCCTCTCACAATCACTCCTTGCCTGCGCTTCATCTTCCTCTGGTGCTCCCCTGCCCCTTTCTTTCTCTCTAGGCCTCCCATCCCATGAACCTCCCCCTTCTTCAGCTCTGTATCACTTTTGCCAATCAACTTTCCAGCTCTTAGCTTCATCCCTCCCCCTCCTCCTATCATTTCAGATCTCCCCCTCCCACTTTCAAATCTCTTACTATCTTTCAGTTAGTCCTGACGAAGGGTCTTGTCCTGAAACGTTGACGGTGCTTCTCCCTATAGATGCTGCCTGGCCTGCTGCATTCCACCAGCATTTTGTGCGTGTTGCTTGAATTTCCAGCATCTGCAGATTTTCTCGTGTTTACCTTTTTTGCAATTATTTGATGTTGTTATGAGGCATTGAAATCGATTGCAGTTCGTTATTTTGTTTATTTAGAGATACAGCACGGAACAGGCATTTCCAGCCCAATGAGTCACACTGCCCAGCAAACCACCTATTTAACCCTAGCCTAATCACAGGACAGTTTACGATAACCTATTAGCCTAACTGGTATGTCTTTGGACTGCGGACCCACATGCTCACAGGGAAAACATACAACTCTTTACAGATGGCGCTGGAATTGAACTCTGACCTCTGGAACATCCCGAGCTGTATAGTGTTGCACTAACTGCTATTCTTCTGTGGTACCCCAAATTCTTTGAGATGGCCATCAAAAGATGTCATGCCATGGAGGGTGGTTATTTAAATTGACTTCCTTTTTTTGTTTGTAGTCTTTTAATAACAAATGCAATTTTCTCACCCTCTAATTTTGCAAGCTTAGTAGTTTATCAAAGTGTTAATGAATTTTTTCATTGGTGGATTTAAGGTTTAATGGCTGAAGAAACATTTCCAAAGAACCAGGCGTGGGTAATTCTAGCTGGAGAGATGTATCAAAGCAAGAAACATTTTTAGATGGTAATTAGAAAAACACATGAGGAATCTTTGAAGTTGTGAGAGGGATTAACTTTATTTTATCAAATGTACATCAGAACATTGAAATACAGTGAAACACATTGTTTTGTGTCAAAGACCAATGTTGTCTGGGGATTGTACTGGGGACAATCCACAGTATTGTCACCTTTCTGGCACCAACATAGCATGCCCACAACTTACTAACTGTATGTCTCTAGAAGGTGGGAGAAAACCATAACACCCGGAGTAAACCCATGCGGTAACGGGGAGGAGCATACAATCTCTTTATGGGACAGCGACATGAATTGACCCCTGTTTGATGATCGATGATGCTTTAAAATAATTGTACTAACCACTATACTACCATGCCGCAAATTTAACATCCAGGATCCAAGTGTAAAATATGTGGCATACACAAGAATAAAGAAATTTGCTTGGGTGAATGCAAAATGAATGGGGGCCAGATCAGAACAGGTTAGGAGCTAGACACCCAGAGGTTAGCTGGTTCAAAGATCAGTATATCATAGAATACTGTATGGATTGACATATCGTGGGTGAGTTGGTAGAAGTCAGAACTTTGGAGAAGGAGCAAATATTTTAGTTTTAATTTGAAAATGTTTATAAGTTTCATCAATTTGATGTTTAATGTTGTCATTCATGACCTCACTTCCATGTCATTGTAGGTAAGTAGGCTACTATAGCTCAAAACTTCTGACTGTTTTAAATGGGTAAAAAATTAACTAATATTGTTTTACGAGATGACATACATTCTTAATATAGTTGATTTATTTTAAATTTCTACTAGGTATGAGCTACCCTTTGATCGGCACGATTGGATTGTGAACCGTTGTGGAAAAGAAGTACGATATGTAATTGATTATTATGATGGAGGCGAGGTTGACAAGTCAACTTACCAGTTCACTGCTTTGGATGTGCGTCCAGCTCTGGATTCCCTTGGTGCAGTGTGGGACAGAATGAAAGTAGCATGGTGGCGCTTGACTTCATAAACTTTAAATGAGTTGTATTATTTACTGCACAGTCACCTATGCAAGCATTTTGGAAATTAAAATGGAATTAACTATGAATAATAACTGGACACAGTTGTACACACTCTGGATTAGCTTTGACTAGGTATTTTTCATTTGGAAGATCATCTACTTCACCCTACTATTTCTGTGCATACAGCTGGTCATTATCCATATACATTGCATACGGTTTATAATTTTGCTGTATTGAATTCTACATGTGATGTTTGTAATTGTTCAGACCGGTTTAAAAACTCATCTTATTTACTACGAAGTTATTGAAAAAAATGCTCCTGGGAGTTGCTTTTTATGAGCATTTCAATTTTAGCTTCAAAAGTTATTCCTGATGGCATTTCAATTTTTACTTTGAATTTGAGGCTAGATGGAATACCAGGAATATTGTAGCTATTTGATTGTTCATGTGATTTACTTGAAAATTGTTGTGTTGCCAGGGCTGAACCCAGTACTGTCTTGCCTTCGGTACCAAGCTAAAGCATGAAACTTCCTGATGGAAACGGTTGAATTTGCATAATTGTCCATATGTACCAGGGGGCTGATGCATTGTGAGAAACAGATTACAGCTACCACTTTTAAGTTTTCAATGAAAGCTTCAGAAAGCCACTGGTCTGTCTTGTTACTTTTTTGGAGTATCCTTATCACCTTTATGCAGACAAACCTATTAATATCTTTAATCCATATCATTCCTCTAATGGTAGTTAAATTGACTTGATTACCTGTAAAGCTGTTTTCCACCAGATTCATGTTCACCTGGTTCATATTTAACTTTAATTTTTGATACCTTAGGAGATGAGTCAGCTGTCAGTATTCATCATAAGCACAAAACCATTCATATCCACCGCAACTATACCAACTTTCACATAGCTATCTGTAATTATTCCTTTGTAAACTTCCACTTTGTTTCTTTTTCATTTCCATAGATAATGCCTGGCTTTCTGAGTTCCTCCAGCAATTTGTGTGTGTGTTGTTCTGGATTTCCGGCATCTGCAGAACCTCGTGTGTTTGATGTGCTGCTCCATCGCAAAGTATTCATTTCCATTGATGCTGCCTGACCTGAAAATCCTCCTGGATTTTGTGTGTGTTACTCTAGATTTCCAACATCTGCAGAATCTCCTGTGTTTATATTTGTTTCACCATATGTGATGTATGCTCTAGCAAGTTGTTCCACACCAGTGAATTCATTGTTGTCCTTTCCCTCTTTATCACACTTCTCTCACCCCGCCATCCCTGTCCGAATAAGGGTGGGATTCCTCACCTTCCACTCTTCTAGTTTCCACATTTGATACATCATCCTTCATAATTTCTACCAGTTTAAACTAGATTCCTTCATCACATACATCTTCCCCATCTCTCCGTTTTCAGCTTTCTGGAGGGGTGATACATTCTTCCATTTCCACCAACTAGGCTTTTTGTTGGTGCTTTCTCAGGTAACAGTGGGAGATGCAATTTCTGCGCTTGTGCCAATCCCCAGCATTCATGGACTCACTGTTCTCTTCTACCTATTTTCTAGTGTAGTGTATTGGGCTTGGTCAATGTGGTGCTCAGCATTGAAGAAATCAAATGAAGATTGTGTGACCTTCAAGAGCTCTGTTCAGTGTACAAGGGATAATCTAAGCTTCTAGTTTATCTATCTCTAGTTTTTCATTTTATTTTCACACTGGCCCTATATACTGTGTACTTCCAGTTAACCAAGAAAAACAATGCATATCTCATCAGGCTGTTTTGCAGCCCCTGGTGTGGTATTTCATATGACTTAACTTGGAAGTCTATTGATAATGTTACGAATGAGGAGCAACTCTGATGGGCAGAAGAGTGCAAAGTCCCCCCCCCCCCCCCCCCTTTTGAGAATCGCAAAATCGCTATTATTTCGGGTCTGATACCCAGGAAATGAAAGAGATAAACAGCTCATGTCAGTAATGAGAGAGAGACAATGCAGGGATACACAAAGGTGGAATGTCTCCTCCTAACAAAAGCGGAACGGAACCACTGATTACTGCTATTGTCTCTTGGAGAAGGAATTGTGTATTGAGTACTGTTCTATTCATTGAAACCCCTCAGGGGACAACCAGAGTGGTCTGGTTGATGGATTGCATCATCCCAACCTGATTCACACCTGAGACCCCGTGAGTGGGGATAAAAGTAGGGTCTGGGGAAACACCCCTCAGATGCACCAGGAAAGACGCTACGAGACCGGTGGGGGCTTGTGTGTGTGTCCACTCTTGCCTGGGTGACGAGTCTTCCACGGAACAGTCTAGCTAAAGGACGGAGATGGATCAAGATCGTAAAAGGAAAGTCGGCAAGTCAATAGCTGTTTCTCTCTCTCCAACAATTGCAACACAGTGATCAGCAACTACCGCAGCCTGCATGAACTGAACTGAACTTTATATTTCCATCGGACAATTCATTATCCCCTAGACAACGATAGAGCTTATTTCTTATTGATTATTATTATACCCGCACTTTTAGGTTTAGTATTGACGTATATTATCTGTATATTTGCATTGATATTATTTTTGTGTATTTTTACTAATAAATACTGTTAAAAATAGTATCATCAGACTTCAACGGATACTCCTATCTTTGCTGGTAAGATACCCAGTTACGGGGTCCGTAACAACAAGAAGTGATGTTTAGGAGGAATGGTACATTTGGCAATTAAATAGCACTGTACAGAAATTAAACTGCTACTACTACTACGTCGACTCAGGCCTAGGAGGCCGGCGTTGGGCACAATGACAGACTCTGCATTCCTCCCTCTCCCTCATCATTGTGTTCAGTTCATCTACATTAGCTGCGCCACTATCTTCTAGGAGTTTGTGTATAGCAACCATCTAGTGACGTTCTCATGGTCTTGTTGACTGTCCACATCTCGCATCCGTATGTGAGAATGGAATCTATGACTTCTATGAAGATCTGCTTTTTGAGTCCTCTGGTCAGGTTTGACCTCCAGATGTCCGTCATCTTGTTCATAGCCATCCACGCCAGCGCCTTCTGTATCTTTATGTCCTCTGAACTCATCATTCTTGACCCGAGGTACTTGAAGTCTAAGAGTCATTCTTTACAGTCTTGAGAGTACCTTTGTCGCAGTTGAATGCCATGTACTCTGTCTTTTTAGCATTTAGGTGAAGTCCAACTTTATTGCACTCAATTTCCACTTTTGTCAGTAGCTGCTGTGCTTCTGGTCAGAGAGTAGGATTGTGTCATCTGCAAAATCGAGGTCTGTGAGTGTAACTGGTCTGACCCTTTTGGTTCATCCTGGTTTTATGGTGAAACCAAGCTTGTCATGATCTTTGGTAGCTTGGTATAGAGCGTAATCAAGGACGATTATAAAGATGTAGGGTGCCAGTGTGTCTCCTTGCAGCACACCAGCTAGGAGCTTGAACGCTGCTGTTCCTCCGTCTGGTGATACAACTTTCGCCATGGTCTCGGTATAGCTGGACTCTATTGGCTCTCAGTAGGCAGTCTGGCACTCCGTAAGCAAAAAATTAGAACAATATTATAATGTGGCAGTAAACACATCCTCTTGAAAAATGATCTGGTTTGCAAAAAGTAGTTTTATCTCTTCTGTGCCCATTCCCTGAACCTTCAAAGAAAAATTATCTAATTCCTCTTTAAATACTTTGACGCTCAAAGCAGCTGTGCAGGTTGACTCTGTGCTTAAGGAAGCATACGGTGTATTGGCCTTCATTAATCATGGAATTGAATTTAAGAGCCGAGAGGTAATGTTGCAGCTATATAGGACACTGGTCAGACCCCACTTGGAGTTCTGTGCTCAGTTATGGTCGCCTCACTACAGGAAGGATGTGGAAACCATAGAAAGGGTGCAGAGGAGATTTACAAGGATGTTGCCTAGATTGAGGAGCATGCCTTATGAAAACAGGTTGAGTGAACTTGGTCTTTTCTCCTTGGAGCGATGGAGGATAAGAGGTGACCTGATAGAGGTGTATACGAAGATGAGAGGCAATGATCGTGTGGCTAGTCTGAAGCTTTTTCCCTTGGGCTGAAATGGTTGCCACAAGAGCACACAGGTTTAAGGTGCTGGGGAGTAGGTACAGAAGAGATATCAGGGCTAAGTTTTTTTACTCAGAGTGGTGAGTGTGTGGAATGGGCTGCCAGCAACAGTGGTGAAGGCGGATACGATAGGGTCTTTTAAGAGACTTTTGGATAGGTACATGGAGCTTAGAAAAACAGGCTATGGGTAAGCCTAGTAATTTCTAAGATAGGGACATGTTCGGCACAACTTTGTGGGCCGAAGGGGCTGTATTGTGCTGTAGGTTGTCTATGTTTCTATGTTACTCCCAGTGTCTAGTCTCTACAATCCTCTAGAGAAGAAAATTAGAGCATTTGTAAGCCCCTGTAAGAACTTTCTACATAGTTTAAAATTACCACTTGCTATTCTTGTAACTTCTTTTGTGTGAGGTCCTCACGCTAGAGCAGGAATTCCCAACACAGACCCTTCAGTAATGGTAAGAGTCCATGACTTAAAAAGAAAGGTTTGGAATCCCTGCAATAAAAGAAACATTTTGAAATCTACTCTGCTGTTTCTCCTTAAGGATCTTATACATTTCAAAAAGATTCTTCTAAACTCTAGAGAACTATCTTAGCTGTTTATGGTAGAGCAGCCCTCTCATTGCAGGAAATGGCTTAGTGAACCTCAGACAACTTCCAATGCTGATATATTCTTACACAAAGATACCAATACTGAGCATCTGTCTGAACTACTGATTTTTCACTTGTCTTAAATTACAATCCCTGCTTTTTAAAATTGCTTCATTTGAAAATAATCCACTTGAAATATCTCTGTTTTGTACAATGATATAGTGCATACTTTGCTGACAGTACTTTGGCTATAATATTTTGCGTTTGGTTCCATACATCAAAAGTGATGGGGTGACAAATGTTTCTTTCTGCTTTGGTGATTCTTATACATGTGAGTTCAATATTTAATACCCATCTCTAAATGCACTTGAGGAGATGCCAAGGGCATCTTTTTGAGCCCATGGGAGAGGAAATTCTCAGATTTGGATGCAAAGAAAATTTACCAGCACTGATGTACCCAAGCCACAGAGCTATGAGCTGAGGAATATTTACATTCACACGTGCAAACTGCCCTGGTTCTAGCTGACAGGTTATAGGTTAGACAGTTCCGTTAAAGGGCATTGATGAGCTGTTGCAGAACATCCCGTAAGGTGTGCTCAGTGTACTTGCTGTACCAAATAAAGTGACCACTGAGTGTGTGTTCGTGGTGGTCTGGGGCTGTAGCCCAACCACCTCAAGGCTTGACGTGATGTGCATTCAGAGATGCTTTTCTGTACACCGCTGTTGTAATGCATGATTATTTGAGTTACTCTCAGCTCCATGCTAGCTTGAGTGGCCGTTCTTCTCTGACCTCTCAGTAACAAGGCATTTTTGCCCATAGAGCTGCTGCTCACTCGATGTTTATTTGTTTATCACACCGTTGTCTGTAAACTCTGGAGACTTGGTGTGTGAAAATCCCACATCAGCGGTTTCTGAGATACTCAAATCTGGCACCAACAATCATTCCACAGTCAAAGCCACTTGGATCACATTTCTTCTCCATTCTGGTGTTTGCTCTGAACAACAACTGAATTTCATTACCATGTCTGCATTGAGCTGCTACCACATGATTGGCTGATTAGATATTTGTATTAACATACACTCACATAGCTGCCTCAACCCTGTTGTTGCTCAGAAAACTCAACAAGGTAGCGACCATCTTATGTGAGTCGCCTATGTGCAGAGTTCATGCCAGCAGCTTCCTGCTCTTAAAGCCTGCTGCCGTCCAAATCATCCAGAAATTCTACTCCAACACACCTTGCACAGTAATAAGACAGACGGTGTCGTGCTCCCATCATACAGTCTCTCTGGGCTTCCAAATCTGATGCTAAGTGGTACACAGGAGTGTAACAGACTTACTGGATAAGGAAGCTGCCCTGCAGTGACAACTAACTAGTCTAGTGATGCCATCCGTTGACCAGCACTCTGGTTCCTTCACATGCCACCAGGGTGGCTGTACCATTGACCCTTCTGGATTCATCTGCCACAGACACCATCAGAAGCCCTGCTGTTGGGTCCTCATTGGGGGCAGCCTTTGCCTGAAGAGGCATAACCTACAAAGTAGCAAAGGCATGCTTACCTCCTTGACTTAGCTAGCCACGATCCTACTACTAGATCTAGTTTAGTAGTGTACTGATGGAACATCACCTTCACCGCTAGGTTAGACCTGCCAGAGAACGATCTCCACTGTACTTCGCCGATGTTCGGCCAGTGTCACTACTACACCATGGTGAGGCGCCAAGGTAGGATTTTGTAGGGATAGCACTGCCTGCCCTGTAAGGGGAAGCCCCTAGAAAAGGTGGGGTAAAGACAGCTTGCTCTGATTTCACCAGCTGGCTCACCGCGGCCAGCGGGTCTTCACTGTGGTGAGAAATTGACTGTTGCCACATGGAATGTGCGAACAATGCTGGATAGTGACTCAGGACTAGAAAGGAGAACTGATAGCTAAGGAATTGGCAAGATACAACGTTGATATTGCTGCGCTCCAAGAGACGAGGATTGAAGGACAAGGCCAGATCCAAGAAAATACAAATACTTTCTTTTGGATTGGGAAAACCAGCGAAAGGAGAGATGCAGGTGTGGCCTTTGCTATTTCCAACAAGATTGCTAGAAAATTGCCAACACTTCCTATAGGGATATCTGAAAGGATCATGCAACTACGTGTTCCCATCAGAAAGGATTGTTTCCTGAGTTTGATCAATGCGTATGCACCAACCGTGGCATATTCTGACAGACAAGGAGTCTTTCTATCAGGAACTGGCTGAAGTAACTGATAATGTCCATAGGGCAGACAAGTTACTCATCTCTTGGGAGATTTCAATGCCAGGGTAGGCAAGGATCACTGTACCTATAAAGGTGTCATTGGCAAATTTGGTAAAGGCAAAAAGAACACCAATGGTGACCTTATGCTAAACTTTTGTGCTCAGAGGGAATTGTGTGTTACCAACACTTTCTTTTGCCAACCCAAGAACTACTTTACCTGGATGCACCCAAGGTCACAGCATCTCCATTTGCTTGACTACGTTGTGACTTGCAGAGCAGATGTGCCGGAGGTTCTATCGACAAAAGCAATGCGTGGAGCAGACTGCTCATCTGATCATTACGCGGTACGATCACAACTTAGACTTAAACTGCTGCTGCCCAGTGAAGCTCCAAAGAAACTGGATGTCAACAAGTTGGCCAGTGAAGAACAGACAGACAGACGTATTTTATTGATCCCAAGGGAAATTGAAGCCAAAGTGACTTCGCCCATTTCTAATATGGCATGACATTTTAAAATATGAACCTGCCATTCCTCAGCTATTTAAAAGATTTCAGTAGAACTACTTAAACTTCAGCATACCAAGCTTTAAAATCAGCGAAGTTGGGCAGTTTTAAGGCAATATGAGAACTTCTGTATAATCAGACTGTCCTAATTTCTGATCTTTGCTGGGGGGAAAGAGTTAAAAGGCTGATGGCTCCTTTATCACTGTGCTAAGGAAGGTTGCAGCTTCTAAGAGACAGACAGAGGAGACTTGTCACAGCTTTGGCATTATCTCTTCAAGAAGACAAAGCCCCTCTCAATGACCTAACCAATATTGAAGAATGCTGGAAGCAGCTCAAAAAAACCATCCATTCAACTGCAAGTGTGGTGCTTGGCCACCCAAAGAGAAAGACTCCTGACTGGTTTCAAGAACAAAATGATTCAATAACAAGAACTGTTGGAGATGAAACACAGGCTTTATATGTGTCACTAGAAAGAGAACTCTGAAAGAAGCAAAGCAGCATTTAAGGCCGTGAAAGCCAAAGTTCAAAGGGATAACAGGGCTATGAAGAACAACTGGTGGAGTAAGAAAGCAGAAGAGCTGCTAGCAATGTCAGACAGGAATGACTATCATTCCTGTCTGACTATCAGGACTCGCTCAGATGGAAAATTGTTCAACCTGTCAAGACTCAAAGACTCAACCAAATCAAGAGAGATGTGTCAGAGAGCTTCTGTATGCAGACGACTCAGCCCTGGTTGCTACTGATGTTAATGTGATTCAAGAAATTGTAGACCGCTTCTTGTTTGCTGCCACTCTTTTTGGCCTAAGAATCAATGTCTCCAAAACCGAACTTCTGAACCAGCCTCCTCCTCTGTGTAGCTCCAGTGAGACCCAGCCACCAGTCATATCGGTCAATGGGGTAGTGCTGAAATGTTCTGACTCTTTCACATACTGAGGAAGCGCTGTGACCAACACCAACTCATCAGATCCGGAAGTTGAGAGGAGAATTCAATCAGCTACAAAAGTCTTTGGTGCTTTGCAGAAGCGACTTTGGTCTCGCCATGACATTAAAATGGCAACCAAGGTCAAAGTGTATAACAGAGCTGTTTTACCATCTCTACTTCATTCAACTGAAATGGTGACATTGTATCAGAAGCACATCAAGAAGTTGACCAAGACATAACTCAGGCATTTACGCCAAATATTGCAAGTGGCAAGAGAGGATACCAGATGCTGAGGTGCTCAAACGTGCTGGGACAGTCAGCGCAGAATCGCTCATCACAGCTTCTCAGCTGCGTTGGACTGGTCATGTCACAAGAATGAGCGATGATCGTTTACCCAAAGCTGTTTTCTATGGTGAGCTACATGAAGGAAAGAGGAAGCATGGAGGTCAGAAGCTGCGCTACAAAGATGTGCTCAAGCACCATTTGAAGAACACTGACATGAATGTCAACACCTGGGAGAAAGATGCTTTGCACAGAAGAAGTTGGTACTGCATTGTCAAGAAGTCAATCGCAGCTATCGAAGAGAAAAGACAGAAGAAATATGAAGCAGGTCATGAACGTAAACATTTGGTGCTAGACCAGTCAAATCACAACTGCAATCGATGTGGGAGACAGTGCCGATCCAATGCTGGTCTTGTGGCCCATAAACGTGCCTGCAGAGACTAGACTCTCAGCACAGTCAACACCGAAGTCGATGGACAACTGAAGAAGATTTGCATTAACGAGTAGAATGTTTAATGAAATATTAATCAAACACGCTATTGTGTTCAGGATATTATAACTGCAGTCATCCAAGTTAATGGAAAGTATCACATCATATTCTTGACTTCTACCTTCTAATTGACTCCTTTAGGAGTCAGAGCATGAGTCATTGTGATTATATTTATTTTTTTCATATTGACGCAGTTTTTTAAAGTAGTAATGTTTGAGAAAAATTGATAAAGGTAATGTCTGTTGGAGGTGGTCAAACTGAAGAAAAAGGCATCATTGCTTGGTATGGCTGTGTCATGAATGTGTGAATCATTTCAAGACTTGCTGGAACTAAATGTTTATACACAATTTGCTTCATTTTTTTTTCAAATAATTACAAATGGAACTCGAGAAATATAGCAAATGCAAATTTCTTGAAGGACCTGAAAATGGTTGTGCCTGAGCTACTGCTGTGATCCCTGAGGCTGAGCTGATTTGCCTCAAATACCAACAGATATATTCCTTTGTGCTCTGAAAGCATATGGAAAGCTTTTCCACTGATATCCTTTGATTTACCAGACTACTTTGATGCAATGAATGGCCATATGATGTCCAGGGTAGTCACTTCCACTTGGTGAGGCTGTACTGCAACTATTTACCTAAAGGATTGAAAATCAAAAGCAGAGATGCTATTGGGCACCAAAGTCTTTGTCATAATCCAATGAGTTCATTTATTTCTTGATGTCACAGGAGTGAAATGATTCGACCTAAAGCCAGGGAGGGGAATGTCTGTATATATCATCTATTTAGAAACTGGGCTAATCTGGTGTTACACACCCCCCCCACCCCCCATGGCCCATGGCTTGGACAGTAGTTATATTAATCTGCAAGACATAAAACTTAGGGGAAAAATTAGGCCACTTGGCCCATTGAGTCTGCCCTGCCATTCCATCATGGCTGATTGTATGCCTCTCAACCCCATTCTCCTGCCTTCTTCCATAACTTTAGGTGCCCTGACTAAAGAAGAACCTATCAACCTCTGCTTTAAATTTACTTAATGTCTTGGCCTCCACAGATGTCCATGCCAATGGACCACAGATTCACCACCCATGGGCTAAAGAAATTCCTTCTCATCCCTGTTCTAAATGATGTCTCTCTATTCTGAGGCTGTAGCCTCTAGTCCTAGACTCACCCATTATTGGAAACATCCTTTTTACCTGCATCTGTCTAAGTCTTTCAATATTCATAGAGTCATAGAAAAGTACAGCACAGAAACAAGCCTTTGGCCCACCTAGTCCATGTTGAAACCACTTAAACTGCCTCCTCCCATCGACATACATTGAAACCATGGCCCTCCATCCCTCTCCCATCAATGTACTTATCCAAACTTTGCTGCAATGTTGAAATCAAGCTCACTGTGCTGGCAGCTCATTTCACACTCTCACCACTCTCTGTTCCCCTTAAGCTTTTCACCTTTCACACGTAACCAACCCATGACCTCTCAAAATACTGCTCAATTCATTTAGTGAGCATCCTCGGGTTAACTGTTTTGCAACTGAACACATCTATCTTTCTGATGTAGCCAGTCATTTCAGCTTTTTAAAAATATTATTATCACCTGGTACTCTGTGTTTATGAACCTGCAGCTGTACTCATTGCTTGTTAATTTTGTCCATTTAATGCCTTTCTTAAAACTCAAATGTCTCTCTCCCCTTCCGAAGCGGAAATGTGCTGCGCTTCAACAGGTAGGTAGTCATCTCATGTTCATTTTAAAACTTCCTCGACACTACTGTTATGTTTTGTAACTCCAGAAACTAACTGCAAGAAATCACAGGATGCATGTCTACCTAGTTTTTCTTCAGTGAGGCACTCACCTATGACGTGATGACAAAATGATGTATGCCATTCACATTCCTACATATAAGCCACATTGCTCAAACAATATATTTACAACATTACGCATACATTACTGAAACATTAAACACACAACACGTTCACCCCTTTACTCGCTGATTCCTGGCTGAACATTGACTAATTTGTCAAATGCCCACGACTGACTTCAGATCGCTTCATGATCTTGTACCATTTGTCCATAAACATCCAGTGTGCTAATGCACAGTGGTGTTTGCTTTCTGATTGTGGTTTCTTTGTCATTTCCAGATTTAATTGGGATTAGTATATTATTGTCACATCCACTGAAATACAGTGGAAAAGCTTGTCTTGCATCTTCATATGGAACACACCATCACGCAGTTCTTTGACGCAGAAAAAAGTAAAACAATAACAATGCAAAATACAGTGTAACAGCTGCAGAGAAACTGCTGTTAAACAATAAGGTGGAAGATCATAATGCTTATGAGGTCAAGAATCTAATTTATCATATTGTAACAGTAAGGAACTGGGTTAGAAACTCTCCTTCATTCTCTCAGTGGTTTGTATCTTCTGCCTGATGGGAAAGAGGAGAAGAGAGACTGGGTGGGTGGGATCTTTGGTCTGTTGGCTGCTTTATGAGGGAGCGAGGAGTATAGACCGTCCATGGAGGAGAGGCTGGTTTCTGTGATATGCCAAGCTGCGTCCACACCTCCCTGCAGTTTCTTGTGCTCGTGTGCACACCAAGCCCCAATGCATCCAGATAGGATACTTTCCGTGGTGTTTTAAAAACATTGGTAAGGGTCGACGGGGATTTGGCGAATTTCTTTGGCCTCTTGAGGAAGTAGAGGCATTGGTAGGGTTTCTTGATATTGATGTCTATGTGATTGAAGCAGGACAGGCTATCGACCCCTGGGAAACGTGAACCTCTCAACCTCAACACTGTTGGTATAGACGTGCACTGTCCTCCTTCCTGAAGCCAATGACTAACTCTTTTACTCTGCGGACATTGATGGAAAGGTTGTTGTCACAACACTATGTTACTAAGCTTTATCTTCTTCCTTACTCTGCCTCATCATTTCTTGAGATACAGCACACAGTCTGGCCACGTGGTCATCAGTGCAGGAAGTAGAGTGGGGCAGAAGACACAACCTTGTGGTGGCACCATGGTTTCGGCTGTCAGAGCTCTATCCATAGAGTTCATGGAGTTTATTCCCTGAATGCTTTGTTTGTCATAGCTTTAACCCTGCCTTTCTGGCCAATCCTTTAATTATCTCCAATAAGGTGTCCTTTCTGGTTTGGGTCCTTGTAATGTTTTGCCCTATTAAAGCCAGTCCACAAATGTTGATCCCAATGCCTATAAAATGGTCCATTCTTTTGTAATGCTTTGCCATTATGTTATGGAATGATTGTGTAGTTTGCTAGGTTCAAGGCCAGCTTTGGGTCTGAGGTCTGAACGGCTGGCAGATTTCCTTCCCTAAAGGGCATTTGAAATCCATATGCATTTTTATGACAAAATAATAGTTTCATGATCACCATTACTAATGCCAGGGTTTTAATTCCAGATTTATTAAGTGCATTTAAATTCCCCAGTTCTCCAGAGTTTTGAACACTTACCTCTGGATCATTAGTCCAGTCCCCTAAATTATAGTTGAGTTACAGAACCTCGATGATACCAGACACCCTATCTGATAAGTTGTTTTATTGGCACTGAAGGGTGATTATCACTTAATCATTTCACTGAGTCTAAAATGAATGTTAACATTTATCAGTTTTCTTATAGAGAGCAGTTTATTCTTTTCATTAATTCAATTTTGCCATGTATTCCTTTCATCTCTCAGCAGCAATAACGCTAGCTGCAGTGAAGATGGATGAGCTGTAATTTCAGGTGATTATCACCATTCGGCCACAATCCATTGTACAGTCGTTGTGTTTTCCTACAAACAAGACAAATGCATTGAAAAGGCAAAAGCTATTTCATGGTATCCCCAGTCATGGCTTTGCAGGGCTAGTATACAGAACATTTTTCAAAGTTGAATTACGTTAATTGAAGGGAAACAGTTCACAATGCTACTTCTAGAAGTAGGGAGCCAGAAGGTGAGGACTATTTGAAATTCAACTAAGCAGGACCTAGATCTTGGTTCTCTTTCCATTCTGATGTGGACACTGCAGATGAGTTTGTGTATGTTTTCTGCTGCATCGCTCTAAGATTTTAAGGAATAATGAACTATTACATTTCCTCTCTCACAGATACACACAGTGGCCACTTTATTAGGTAGATCAGCTCATTAATATCTAATATCTAAGCAGCCAATCATGTGCAGCAACCAAATGCACAAAAGCATGCAGATATGATCAAGAGGTTCAATTGTGGATAGGACCAAACATCAGAATGGGGAAGAAGTGTGATCTAAATGACTAACTGTGGAATGATTGTTGGTGCCAGAATGGGTGGTTTGAGTATCTCAGAAACTGCTGATCTCCTGGAATTTTCACACACAACAGTCTCTAGACTTTACAGAGAACAGTGCGAAGACCAAAAACCATCCAGTGAGTGGCAGTTTGTGGGTGAAGACACTTTGTTAATGGGAGAGTCCAGAGGAGAATGGCTGCCCTGGTTCAAACTGACAGGAAGATGACAGTAACTCAAATAGTCGTGCATTACAACAGTGGTGTGCAGAAGATCACTTCTGAAAGCACAACACATCAAACCTTGAAGTGGATGGGCTACAGTAGCAAAAGACCACAAACATACACTCAGTGGCAACTTTATTAAGTAAGGGAGATTCCTAATAAAGTTCCTGATTGAGTGTATTTCTTTCTTATAAAACCATTGTGTTCTAATGATGAGGCACACGGGAAACTTAGTGTAGGAAAGGATCTTTTCTGAGACAGAAGTGAAGACTTTGAAGGCTTCAGAACTGATACATCTTCCACCTGCTGCATGCAGAATGCGGTGAAAAGGAACTGTAGTAATATGGGATGTGCTGCAGCTGAGATGAATTGATAAATACAGGATTTGCCTTTAGACTAATACAAACATATAAAACCTTTTCAGAGATTTTAAAAACCTAATCCTCTGACTTTTATTTCTCTTAGTCATGCTGTCACAATTCATTGACACACGTAGGTTTATACATGGTCTTTATTATTTAACCTGCTGCCTAAATATCTGTCCTGTGTGTGTGTGTGTGTATTTACCACTAAACAGTGAGTATAGCCATTGTGTTCTTCCTGGGGTCATCACAAATGTCCAGTCTTTTGTTCACTTAGTCTTCCAGCTGGTGTTGGTGATAAACGTATGAGATCAGGAGCTACATTTGATCTTATTCTTGTTTCAGCTCCCGGACATTGTGAAGCTCTGGAAGCGATAGAAAAGCTTATCAGCCAAGGCCAGGGATTCAATGTGGAATCTTACTGAGCTGAATGGGCATCATCATCACTGGATGTCATTCTTCATGCAGCCAGCAGGGGGAGCTAAGGTCATGTGCTTGGAAACAATGTGGGGAAATAAACATTTGAATGTTCCTTAGATGGCAGTAGATAAACACTTTCTGTAAATGACTACCTTTTTCTAGTAAATATGTATTCAATAGCTCTGTATAAATAGTAATGCAAATGAGCAGTAAAATATTTTATATGTATAAGACTATTTTAAAGTATTGCTTGTGTGTCCTAAACAAAAGAGATTCTGCAGATGCTGGAAATCCAGAGTAACACACTTAAAATGCTCGAGGAACTCAGCAGGCCAGGCAGCATGTATGGAAAGGAAGAAAGAGTTGACATTTTTGGCTGAGACCCTTCATCAGCACTATAGGTGGTCCTGAAAAACGTTGTCTCATTTTTACTATGTACTGTACATAGCAGTTATGGTCAAAATGACAATAAAAGTGACTTGACTTAAAGGTTTCATATCACTTCTTTAATATTCCAATTCAGATTCAGGTTAATTTATTTATTACATGTACAATGAAATGTGTCATTTGCACTAACAACCAGCACAACGTAAGGATGTGCTGGGGGCAGCCCACAAGTGTCACCACACATTCCAGCACCAATATAACCTGCCCACAATGCTCAGCAGAACAACACATTCAACAAAACAACATCCAAACAAGCCCCTTTCCTCCCTCTCACACCCCACCCCCACCCACCCACACACATTCCTCCAACCCCAGCAGGGCAGCAGCCTCTGGGCATCCAGCCTCCAGCGGAATTGAGTACTCACAGACACTGGGCCTCCAGTTTCGCTGGTGGACTCACAGACCCAGGACTTTGGCCACTGGATCTCAATCTTTGGACTCGTTGCCTTCAGTCTTCAACTTTTGTGCTTCGACCTTCAGTACCGACCCCAGGACCCTGAACTCCAGTCCTTGAACTTGTGCTTGCTGACGACAGGACCCTGAACTCCAGTCCTTGAACTTGTGCTTGCTGATGACAGGACCCTGAACTCCAGTCCTTGAACTTGTGCTTGCTGATGACAGGACCCTGAACTCCAGTCCCTGAACTTGTGCTTGCTGATGACAGGACCCTGAACTCCAGTCCTTGAACTTGTGCTTGCTGATGACAGGACCCTGAACTCCAGTCCCTGAACTTGTGCTTGCTGACGACAGGACCCTGAACTCCAGTCCCTGAACTTGTGCTTGCTGACGACAGGACCCTGAACTCCAGTCCTTGAACTTGTGCTTGCTGATGACAGGACCCTGAACTCCAGTCCCTGAACTTGTGCTTGCTGACGACAGGACCCTGAACTCCAGTCCCTGAACTTGTGCTTGCTGACGACAGGACCCTGAACTCCAGTCCTTGAACTTGTGCTTGCTGATGACAGGACCCTGAACTCCAGTCCTTGAACTTGTGCTTGCTGACGACAGGACCCTGAACTCCAGTCCCTGAACTTGTGCTTGCTGACGACAGGACCCTGAACTCCAGTCCTTGAACTTGTGCTTGCTGATGACAGGACCCTGAACTCCAGTCCCTGAACTTGTGCTTGCTGACGACAGGACCCTGAACTCCAGTCCTTGAACTTGTGCTTGCTGATGACAGGACCCTGAACTCCAGTCCTTGAACTTGTGCTTGCTGATGACAGGACCCTGAACTCCAGTCCTTGAACTTGTGCTTGCTGATGACAGGACCCTGAACTCCAGTCCCTGAACTTGTGCTTGCTGATGACAGGACCCTGAACTCCAGTCCCTGAACTTGTGCTTGCTGATGACAGGACCCTGAACTCCAGACTTGTCAGCTTGCTTGGGGGGGGGGGGGGTTAGTGGGGATCACTGGCCCTTGTGCCCCCTACCTGCCCTGCATGGACCCCCAGTCCTGGCACCTGCCGATCGGGAGGTGACCCCGACCTGGGGGACCTCCAGCTCTTGTCCATGGTGGTCTTCCTCTGTGGTGCTCGCCGGCCCGTCATCTGCCCACGGATGCCCTTCGTCACATGTCCACACTGCTGGCCTTCGAATGTAGAGCAAAGGCCTAGGTTCCGGCCTGAGCTCGAACTCCCCCATATCCCTGTACATAAACTCTATGCTGTCCCCTAACCTCCCTTCCTGTCCCCAAAACTATACCCACAAACCTAAAAACAACTAAATCTGAGCCACAGCCTTGACAAAGTCAGTGCCATCTCCATCAGCATAGATCATAGATCAGTGTTGGAATGATTGTTACACCAACTACAACAGTAACAATTAGCTTGGTATAAGGCAGCAAAGCTAAGCATGATGATCAGTTAAATCAAAAATAATATTAATTGCAATTAATGTGCTGAAACAGGGTTATGTTTAGAGCTTGCAAGATATAATGTTGTGGCGCTAATGTGCATAGAATGCGTTGAAGCAGCTTTGCATTGTAGCCATCGTTGGGGAAGTCTATAACTTTGGTAGATGGACCCAGAGGAAAAGTAGTAGTTGCAAATAAAACCAGGGTTGCACTGTCTTGTAGAGGCACACGAGGCTGCAGATGCTGGAATATGGAGCGATTAATAATAAGCCAGAGGTCAGTAGGTTAGGCAGCATCTGTGGAGGGAAAAGGACTGTTGAGGCCCTTTCTCTTGAATGTAAGGTTGAGAGGAGATGGTCAGTATGGAGAGGTGGGGCAAATGGGTGGAACAAGGGTCTGCAAGTGATGGCTAGCGATTTTGATTTCCCCTCCCCATTCTCAAGCCAACCCGTCTCTCCCCACAAACAAGAGAAAATCTGCAGGTGCTGGAAATCCGAGCAACACACACAAACTGCTGGAGGAACTCAGCAGGCCAGGCAGCATCTATGGAAAAGGGTTGACGTTTCGGGCTGAGACCCTTCGGCAGGACAGGTCTCTTTTCCACAGATGCTGCCTGGCCTGCTGAGTTCCTCCAGCATTTTGTGTGTGGCGTCGGTCCTCAAACTCCTCCACCGCCTGGTGAGGTCAAACACAGCCTAGAAGATATACTACCTGTGTGGTATACAACCCAGCAATATGAGTATTGAATTCCCCAGTTTCAGGTAATCTCCTCTGTCCCTTTAGCCTCTCCAGGGGATCTACCCAGCCAACCCACATCATCCTGTTTCTTTCCCCTTCTTTCCCTCCACTTTGGAATGCACTTACACCCAGCTCCCACATACAGTAAAATGGCATTTTGGCTCCTTGTCCATCATTCAGGTTATGGATGATGCTGGTAAGGCCTGCCTGTATTCATCATCCGTCCCTAATTACCTTGAAAGAGTGATGGTGATCCATCTAGAACTATCACATGGATCAGGAGTTCCAAGATTTAGACCCAGAGAGAATGAGGACAATATCTATCCAGGATTGGAGGGGAACCTGCAGGAGGTGGTATTTCCATGTGTCTGCTAGCCTTATTATATCAAACATTACAGCACAATACAGCCCCTTTACCCCATGATGTTGTGCCAGCCATTTCACCTGCCCTAAGATCAATCTAACCCTTCCCTCCTACATAGGTCTCCATTTTTCTGTCATTCATGTGCCTATCTACGAGTCACTAAAATTTCCAAATGTATATATATATCTACCACCATGTCTGGCAGGGTGTTCCACACACCCACCACTGTGTGTGAAGAACTTGCCTCTGACTTGCCCCCTAAATGTTCCTCCGATCACTTTAAAATTATGCCCCCCCTTGTATTAGCCATATCTTCCCTGGAAAAAAGTTTCAGTCTATCCATTATATATTTTCCTCATCATGTTGTAACCTCTATCAAGTCAGCTCTCTTTCAGCTTCACTTCAAAGAGAAAAGCCTTAGCTCACTCATCCTATCCTCATAAGGCATGCTTTCTAGTCCAGGCAGCACCCCGGTAAATCTCCTTCCATATCCCTTCCATATCCTTCCTGTAACGAGGCGACCAGAACTGAACACGTTGTTCCCAGTGTGGTCTGACCAGGGTTGTTTGTTTGTTTGTTTGTTTATGGAGATACAGTGTGGAATAGGCTCTTCCAGCCCTTCAGCCGCACTGCCCAGCAACCCCCTGATTTCACCTTCGTCTACTCATGGTACAATTTACAATAACCAATTAACCTACCAACTCTTTTTTAATGGTGGAGTTTGTGGGTTTGGGAGATGCTGTCAGAACAGTATTGTTTTAAGAAATGGTGGCTGAGATTGCTGGTTGCTGTATTGTTTTGGTGCAGAACTTGCCAGGGTGGCATTCTTTGTCTGTAGAGAACCCCATTGCAAGAAATGCTGCATCACACAACTTACGCTGGTCGTAAATTATCTACTTGTTCAGTTACTTAAATAAATTAAGTGCTTTTGTTTGTAAGTGTAAATCACTAACCATCTGAAAGCAGGCCACCTGGTCCTAATATTCGCTATGATCTTGGCTGATCTGCTCCTGGACTTCGATTCTTTTCAAATAACTCCAACAAGTTAGCCATGACAATCCTCTAGACCAGCAAACTCTAGAGAGTTAACAAGGGTGAATAAGAAAGGACCCTGAAACAATCAGAAATGCTGATTGATGCAACTATAACACTTAGATGATAAATCTGAATTTAGTTGTCAGATGTTGGGCCTAGTCTCTCTCAGTTGAGGTTACTCATGGACATGTAGTGACAGATGTTAAGCTGCATGATTTGATTGAAATTGTATATGGAACATAGAACAGTACAGCACAATATGGGCCATTGATGTTGTGACAACCATATAAACCTAGTCCACCATCAATCTAACCCTACCCTCCTCCACACCCTATATCCCTATCAAAGATTCCCTTCAATGTCCCTACTGTATCAGCTCCTACTGCTATACCCGGCGTTGATTTCCAGGCACATACCCCTCTCTGTGTAAAAAATCCACCTCTGATATCTCCCCTAAATGTTCCTACACTCATCTTAAGGGGATCTTCTCAGGAATTGACCATTGCTTCCCTGGATAAAAGCTGATAGCTTGCCTCTCTACCTATGCCTCTTATTATCTTGTACACCCCTATCAAGTTGTCTTTCATCCTCCTTCACTTCAAAGAGAAAGGACCTATAGCTCAGTCGACCTTTCCTCAAGTCATGCTCCCTAATCCAGGCAGCATCCTGGTAAATCTTGTCTGCACCCTCTCATAGGCTTCCACATCCTTCCTATAATGAGGTGACCACGAGTGGTCTAACCAGAGTTTTATAGAGCTTACAACAGAACCTCATGGCTCTTGAACTCAATCCTCAACTAAACAAAGGAAGTTACCTGTGCTGTTGGACTTCCAGGCAAAAGAATGGAGACAATGGAATGAAGAATTTACAATCAATATTAAGCAAGCTTGACCACACATTAAAAATGCTACTGCATCTCAAAGGTTTTAAGGGAGGAGAATTTACCATGCCATAGAGCCCTGAAGTGACACCTTTAAGAATGCATTATCTGTATTACAAGTACATTGTAACAACTTAAGAGACAAAACAGTTCATTTTATCCATTTTCGCTCAATATTCAGGGCAGGGGAAACCTGAAAAATAACAGGAAGCGCTGCAAATATTCCGTTGGCAGACAGAATCTGTGGAAGGAGAAACAGAGCTCATAAAGAGACTGGAGAGACGAGGTCTTTTCTCCCTGGGGCGGAGGAGATAAAGACATGGTTTGTTGGGTTTATTGTCATATGCACAATTAGATGTATTCTAGATGCGGTGAATCGCAGGCACATAGCAGCAATCATAATAAAACATAAACATAAATTTTACACAATGTTTGCAAAAGAGAACACAAAAAGGTAAACTTTAGTGCAAAGTGATCATAGTGTTGCTAAGCTGCAGTGGTTAGGGTTTGTTCAAGAACTGAATGGTTGTAGGGAAGCAGTTGCTCTTCAACAACACACGCACAAGATGCTGGGGGAACTCAGCAGGCGGTGGTGAGGGGCTCCAGGCTTTGTTTCCTCCTCCATCTCTAGCGGTGAAAAGATGACAAAGCCCAGGTGGCGGGGAACTTCAATGATAGACATTGCCTTGTCGAGGTAATACCTCCTGTAGAGACTACCGGCGGTGGTGAGGTCGTGGCTGTGACGTATTGGGCAGAGCCCACTACCCTCTGCAGCTTCTTACGTTCGTGTGCATTTGAATTGCTGTACCAGATCATGATGCAGCGAGTCAGGATACTTACAATAATACATCTGAAGAAGTTTGTTAGACTGTTCAGTGAAAGCCAAACCTCTTTAGCCCCTTAAGAAAATAAAGCTGCTGGCGCACTTTCCTCACGATGGTATCTGTCTGCTAGGCCCAAGACAAGTCATTTGATACATTAACGCCCAGAAATTTAAAGCTGCTGACTCTGTTCACTGCCAACCCCCCCAGTGTACACTGGCGTACGCCCGCCACCCTTCTCCATTCTAAGGTCCTCAGTTTTGCTGGTGTGGCATGTGAAGTTGTTGCTACGGCCCCACTTAACCAGCTCTCCTACCTCACTCCAGTGAGCTGACCCGTCTCTACCTGTGATTCGGGAGACGTGATTGAGGGATAGAAAATTACGAGGGCTTAGTTAGAAAGTATAGACTGCTGGAAAAAATATCCCTGTATCTAAGGTGAATGAAACAAGAGGACATAAATTTAGGTAAGAGATATGATATTTAGGGGGAATCTGTGAGGACCTTTTTCACCCAGAGAGTGGTGATTACAAAGCCAGTAGGGAGTAGTGGAAGCGGGGTCTCTGACAGCATTTCTCTAGACTTGCACTTGACTTCCCCAGGCATAGAAGGCTATGGACCAAGCACTGGAAGATGGGAAGAACAACAATGGATGCCAATGGGTCAGCATGGACATGGGTGAATGACCTGTTTTCATGTTGTATATCTCTATGGAGTTTCACACAACCTTAATTTGAGAGAGGTGATTCTTTCTCTGGTTCTGAGTTCTTCATGAGGGGCAAAGTGGAGATTTTTCAGTGGCCTTTTGGATATGCAGTCCAGGTGATAACCCTGGAGATGCTGTGGTCCCAGACAAATGCAAACAACCCTGTAAAGCCCGGGATGATTTGGAACTGCACTTAAATGCAGTGTTTACTTTGTCGTGCTTCACATGTGTGATTTGTTATGGTATAAATAAACAATAATTATAATACAAAATGACATTGTTTTGCAAACAGGTATACTATTCCAACAATAAGTATGATAAGAAATGTATTGAATAAAATTCTGATAGTTTTAACAGGATGTAATTGCATTTTTATTGTAGTCAATCTGAATGACTGGTTAACACAGTGGTCAGCTACACCAAAGGAGAATCTTTGAATTATCTTCTAAGTTTAGCACGTGTGTTATCCCAGCAATATAGCAGTGATTTGTGTAAATTCAGGGTCTTTTGATTGCTGAAACATAAAATGAGCTGGTAATAATTTTGTAGTTTGTTTCAATTTGCTCTGTTCCTTTCACTATTTTATATTTCTCTTTCCTCACAGATTACAATAAAATCAATACCAGATCAGCTTTATCTTTCACGTTTAAAGATCTTTAACATATTGAGTAAAATTTGATTGCATAAAAAATAGTTACACCAACCTTTTTTGCCTGGATATAGCCAGAGACCCTATTCCTTCCCAAGTCTGTAACATCGATTGATAACACCTTTCCCTCCCCCCGCCTGACTTCATCTGCCATTCAAACCGTCCTCTTGTGAATTCACCTATCACTTGCCACGTCTCCCCTTCACCTCGTTATACTGGCTGTCTCCCCAGTCTACTCTGTCGCTCCAGACGAAGGGTCTCAACCTGTAAACCTGACTTGTCCATTTCTCTTCAAAGATGCTCCCTGATCCACTGACTTCATCCAGCAGCTCGATTTTTATTACAGATCCTGTGAACTTGTCTTAACCCTGAAGGTAATGCAATAATAGTCACTGCATCACAAATCCTTTTCCATCCCCCCAAACTACACACTACTTATTGGCAAAAGCACCTGCTGGGTGTAGTGGATGGTATGGTGCCTTGAAGACAGAGGTTTAAACTTACACCCGAGAGATTCTGCAAATGCTGGAATTCCAGAGTGACACACACGACGTGCTGGAGGAACATTAAAGAAAAGCAACCCTGTGCACTGACGTTCCATAGGGAAGAAATGTGTTTTTTGAGGGGAAAAAATATACACCCAGTAGTCACTTTATTAGGTACACCTCCACACCTGCTTCTTAATACAAATATCCAATTAGCCAATCATGTGGCACCAACTCAATGGATAAGAGCATACAGACATGGTCAAGAGGTTCAGTTGTTGATGATCAGAATAAACATCAGAATGGGGAATAACTGTGATCTAGGTGAATTTGACCACAATTGAATTTGAGAGTGATTGTTGATTTTAGACAGTGTGGTTAGAGTATCTGAGAAACTGCTGGTCTCCTGAAGAGACCAGTCATTTCAGGTTGACATAACCATACGTTACAACAGTTGGGTGCAGCAGTGGTGTCCGACCCCGACCCCAACCACAGCCCCAGCCCCTCCCCTATATATTATCTTCAGGCTACACTCTCAATCCTGATGCAGCATCTCAACTGGAAATGTTGACCATTCCTTTATTCTACACATGTTGCTGAAGCGGCTGAGTTCTGAGGGGGTGCAGAGGACATTTACAGGGATGCTGCCTGGATTACACATTGCCGGGGGTCATAGTAGAGACAAGAAACATAAAATGCTGGAAGGGTCTCGGCCCGAAACATTGACTGTACTTTTTTCCATAGATGCTCCCAGGCCTTCTGAGTTCCTCCGGCATGTATGTTGCTCGGACTTTCAGCGTCTGCAGATTTTCTCTTGCTCTTAGCAGAGTCAGATCCTTAAGGGACCCAACAGTGGTTCACTTCACCAACAACAGTGACGAGTTGGAGTACAGAGAGGAGGTCGAGTGGCCAATGGACTGGTATGAGAACGACAGCTTAAGTCTGAATGTGGAGAAGACCAAGAAAATCACTGTAGACCTTAGGAAAGTACAGATGAATCATCCTCCTCTGCACATACATGGGTTCCTCTGTGGGGAGAGTTAAGTGTACCAAGTTTTTGCGAGTTCATATCACCTGGGATGACCTCACCTGGCCCCTCAACATCGTCTCCCTGAGTAAGAAGGCATAATAGTGCCTCAACATCCTCAGGAGTTTGAGGCAAGCGAGGCTCCCCCCATCCCCATCTTAACTGAATTTTACAGGGGCACCATTGGGAGTGTCCTGACAAGCTACATCTCCATCTGGTTTGGGAGCAGCCGAGCATTGGACTGGAAATACCTACAAAAGGACTGTGAGAATGGCTGTGGGGAGTCTCCCTACCATCCATTGGAGACATTTATCAGGAGCGCTGGGCACACAGGGCCCTTAGTATTATTAAGGATCCCACCCATCCATCCAGCATCATCTTTGACTTTCTACCATCAGACAGGAGACTACGATGCATAAAAACAAGAACAGCCAGGATGAAAAATAGTTTCTTCCCTCAGGCAATTAGGCTTCTGAACTCCCTGCTGCATCGCATTTGAAGTGTCACTGTCCCTTACAATATTTAATTTATGCACTTTACTTTGTTTATTTATGTGTAATTCATTTGTAGTTTTTAAAATTCTCACTTTCCCCGAGTTATTTTGTGTTATATGTGTGTTACGTGTAATACACCCTGGTCGGGAGAAACATTGTCTTGTTTGACAGTGTACATGTATATAGTTAAATGATAATAAACTTGACTTGACTTGATTTAATGGATGAAAGAAAAATTGAGGATTATGTGGGAGGGAAGGGTTAGATTGAACTTTGAGTAAGTTAGAAGCTGTGGGCTGAAAGGCCTGTACTGTGCTGTAATGTTCTAAGTTCTTCCTGCACTTTGCTTTTTGCTCTAGATTCCAGTATCTGCAGTCTTGTGTGTTTGCCTTGTACAGTATCACCAATGTCAATTGTAACATTATCCACATATTGTTCTCTGGGAATCAGCGGGACCAATTATCTGCGTGTCCTTCATTCCATTCTTCTCACCAAAGGCTTTGGCGCCTGTGGGCAACTATATTTTATTCTCAAATTATCTATATTTCCCTCTACAAGCAAAGTGCAACCTGATCACAGTTATCCCTGACTGCTGCCCCAGCACTCTTGAGAGTTTACATGCTGATGTCTATTCTATTCACCTTCCTGATCCTAATGCTTTTTTCCTTCATTTTATGTCCATTTCTCAATTGCAATAGAAAGTGGTGAAGCAGCAGCTGTTTTGAATCTCTACCAACAGTTCTTTTTGTCTGGCTGAATTGTGCTGGGTACAGTAGCCTTATTGAAGCTGTTTTTAAAAAAAAATTATTTGTGGGTCATTTATTTATGTGGCCCCCATTCAGAGCACATCAGGCTATTTGACTGCAGTGACTGCTACTGGTGCAAAGAAGATACACCAGCCACTATATTTCATTAAGAGCTTGAAGAGATTTGGTGTGTCATCAGAGACATCAGCAAATCTATACAGATGTACCACAGACTGTTTGCATCACTGTCTGATATGGAGATGCAAATGTACAGGATCGGGAAAAAGGTGCAGAGGGTTTAAACTCAGCCAGCTCCGTCATGGACATCAGCCTCTCTACCATCAATAGGCAATGCCTCAACAAGGCGGCGTCCATCATTAAGGACCCTCCCCACCCTGGACATGCCCTCTTCTCATTGCTACCATCAAGAGCCAGAAGACACACACTCAACATTTCAGGAACAGCTTTTTATGCTACATTGCTCCTCTGTCGCAAAGCAACACGTTTACTGATAATAAGCCTGATTCCGAGTCTGATATCAACATTCAGCCCTTCCTGCAGCAAGGACTAGTTACAGGATGAGCTACAGTATTATTAATTTGTTGAGATTATATTCAGGGCACATCCCAGCCCTACAACTTACACTGCCAAGAAGTTTCAGTAAACACTGTGGAAAAAATGTTGTCACCAAGTTACACAACATTTTGTTATTTACATTTATCATTCCCTAATTAATGCTGGAACTCCTAAATGAAAATCCACGGCACAAATGTTCTTCTTCTTGTGTCCACCCACCAAAATCATGGTGTCAGTCTACTCGATGAGTGATGATAAAAGGAGCACCAGTCAGAAAAATTCCCAGGTCCACAATGGGAACTTCCCTGATGTGGCCCTGGGACTGTAACAATTTCAAGAGTTGGCTCAACGCACTGACTTTGTCAACTTGCATAGTTTGTTAAGCTGTTTTTTTATTCAAGTGTCTCCATAGGAGCATTAGGAGAATTAGGCCATTTGGCTTGCTCTGCTTTTCCATCTTGGCTGATTTATTATCCCTTTCAAAGCCATCCTCTTTGCTTTCTTCCTGTAACCTTTGATTCCCTGACTAACCAAGAATCTATCAACCTCTGCTTTAAATATACACAATGACTTGACCTTCACAGCCATCCATAGCAATGAATTCTACAGATTCATCATTCTCTGGCTAAAGAAATTTCTCCTCATCTCCGTTCTAAACGGACGTACCTTTCATCTGAGGATGTTATTGTACTCAGATAGATTATTGATCCCAAAGGAAATTACAGTGTCACGGTAGCATTACAAGTGCACAGATATACAAATATTCGAAGAGAAGTAAGAAAGAATAAAAAATAAGTAAATTTAAACAGTCTAACAGGAGGGTGACATCACTTCCCCGGCTAAAGGTTGACCCATTATCGAGTCTAATGTCCGAGGCATTGAAAATGAACAAAATCCTGATTGTTGTTTTCTGCTTGTGATTGACGCAGTCTTCAAACTACATACTGTTATACTCTGCACGTGGACTTCTGGGTTCTGATTTGATAACTTTTAGATAATGTTAGGAGGTCACATATACAATTCATGGAGGTACATTTTTCCTGACTTTACTCTGTCTTCACAGCAGGTTTCATTAAATTTTTTGGCAACAGATCTAATGTGTGTTAAAATCTTCTACAGGAAATTTAGTCAATTTATCACCTTGCAAAATTCCCACTCACAGATAAGTAGTTAGATGTCTCTTTGTCTATATTTTCCATGCATCATTCCATTATTAAAAACGTGTCCTCCTCACAGAATCTGTGGTTTATTTGTGGGAATGACAATGTGTTTGGCAAAGTCTTTATATGTGATCTCTGTAATTCTACAAGTCTGAATGACTTTCATATAAGCAATGTAAATTCCAACTGCACCTTTGAGAATAAAATGAAGAGTTTAATATCCTTGCATTTACCTTTTGGAAAGATGTTTTCGTTCTCTCACTGCCTTCAGTATTTTGAAATGGCTCCTTCTAGCACTGACAAATACTGCTTGACAATTTTTATGTATATTTTATAGCTTTATGTTGAACTCAGGACAGATCTGGCAAGTTTTGTAAAGAAAACCGGAATTCACAACCTTTTTTTTCACTAGTTCACACAAGACTTATGTGATGTGGATTTTCCTGTGATGGATTTTCCAGCATAGTCAGAACGCAATCATCAAGTGCTTGTGTATTCAGTGGGGTGGTGGTGTGCAGATACTTATCTACCAAAGGAGGAAGACAGAGTAAAGTCGGAAAAAATGTACCTCCATGAATTATATATGCTGGTTAGAGAGGAGATTAATGCAATAGAAAGGAAGGACATTAGCCCGGAGGATGTGGAATCGATATGGGTAGAGCTGCATAACACTAAGGGGCAGAAAACGCTGGTGGGAGTTGTGTACAGGCCATCTAACAGTAGTAGTGAGGTTGGGGATGGCATTAAACAGGAAATTAGAAATGCGTGCAATAAAGGAACAGTAGTTATAATGGGTGACTTCAATCTACATATAGATTGGGTGAACCAAATTCGTAAGGGTGCTGAGGAAGAGGATTTCTTGGAATGTATGCAGGATGGTTTTCTGAACCAACATGTCGAGGAACCAACTAGAGAGCAGGCCATTCTAGATTGGGTATTGAGCAATGAGGAAGGGTTAGTTAGCAATATTGTCATGCGAGGCCCCTTGGGTAAGAGTGACCATAATGTGGTGGAATTCTTCATTAAGATGGAGAGTGACATAGTTAATTCAGAAATAAAGGTTCTGAACTTAAAGAAGGGTAACTTTGAAGGTATGAGACGTGAATTAGCTAAGATAGACTGGCAAATGATACTTAAAGGGTTGACGGTGGATATGCAATGGCAAGCATTTAAAGATCACATCAATGAACTACAACAATTGTTCATCCCAGTTTGGCAAAAGAATAAACCAGGGAAGGTAGTGCACCCATGGCTGACAAGGGAAATTAGGGATAGTATCAAGTCCAAAGAAGAAACATATAAATTAGCAAAAAAAAAGCAGCACACCTGAGGACTGGGAGAAATTCAGAGACCAGCAGAGGAGGACAAAGGGCTTAATTAGGAAAGGGAAAAAAAGATTATGAGAGAAAGCTGGCAGGGAACATAAAAACTGACTGTAAAAGCTTTTATAGATACGTGAAAAGAAAAAGATTGGTCAAGACAAATGTAGGTCCTTTACAGTCAAAAACAGGTGAATTGATCATAGGGAACAAAAACATGGCAGACCAATTGAATAACTACTTTAGTTCTGTCTTCATTAAGGAGGACATAAATAATCTTCCAGAAATAGTAAGGGACCGAGGGTCTAGTGAGATGGAGGAACTGAGGGAAATACATGTTAGTAGGGAAGTGGTGTTAGGTAAATTGAAGGGATTAAAGGCAGATAAATCCCTAGGGCCAGATGGTCTGCATCCCAGAGTGCTTAAGGAAGTAGCCCAAGAAATAGTGGATGCATTAGTGATAATTTTTCAAAACTCCTTAGATTCTGGATTAGTTCCTGAGGATTGGAGGGTGGCTAATGTAACCCCACTTTTTAAAAAAGGAGGGAGAGAGGACATTGGTGGTGGGGAAAATGCTAGAGTCGGTTATCAAAGATGTGATAACAGCACATTTGGAAAGAGGTGAAATCATCGGACAAAGTCAGCATGGATTTGTGAAAGGAAAATCATGTCTGATGAATCTTATAGAATTTTTTGAAGATGTAACTAGTAGAGTGGATAGGGGACAGCCAGTGGATGTGGTATATTTAGATTTCCAAAAGGCTTTTGACAAGGTCCCACACAGGAGATTAGTGTGCAAACTTAAAGCACATGGTATTGGGGGTATGGTATTGATGTGGATAGAGAATTGGTTGGCAGACAGGAAGCAAAGAGTGGGAGTAAACGGGACCTTTTCAGAATGGCAGGCAGTGACTAGTGGGGTAACGCAGGGCTCAGTGCTGGGACCCCAGTTGTTTACAATATATATTAATGATTTAGACGAGGGAATTAAATGCAGCATCTCCAAGTTTGCGGATGACACGAAGCTGGGCGGCAGTGTTAGCTGTGAGGAGGATGCTAAGAGGATGCAGGGTGACTTGAATAGGTTAGGTGAATGGGCAAATTCATGGCAGATGCAATTTAATGTGGATAAATATGAGGTTATCCACTTTGGTTGCAAGAACAGGAAAACAGATTATTATCTGAACGGTGGCCAATTAGGAAAAGGGGAGATGAAATGAGACCTAGGTGTCATTGTACACCAGTCATTGAAGGTGGGCATGCAGGTACAGCAGGTGGTGAAAAAGGCAAATGGTATGTTGGCATTCATAGCAAAAGGATTTGAGTACAAGAGCAGGGAGGTTCTACTGCAGTTGTACAAGGCCTTGGTGAGACCACACCTAGAATATTGTGTGCAGTTTTGGTCCCCTAATCTGAGGAAAGACATTCTTGCCATAGAGGGAGTACAGAGAAGGTTCACCAGATTGATTCCTGGGATGGCAGGACTTTCATATGAAGAAAGACTGGATCGACTAGGCTTATACTCACTGGAATTTAGAAGATTGAGGGGGGATCTTATTGAAACGTATAAAATTCTAGATGCAAGAAGATTGTTTCCGATGTTGGGGAAGTCCAGAACGAGGGGTCACAGTTTAAGGATAAAGGGGAAGCCTTTTAGCACCCGAGATGAGGAAAAACTTCTTCACACAGAGAGTGGTGAATCCGTGGAATTCTCTGCCACAGGAAGCAGTTGAGGCCAGTTCATTGGCTATATTTAAGAGGAAGTTAGATATGGCCCTTGTGGCTAAAGGGTTCAAGGGGTATGGAGAGAAAGCAGGTACAGGGTTCTGAGTTGGATGATCAGCCATGATCATACTGAATGGCGGTGCAGGCTCGAAGGGCCGAATGGCCTACTCCTGCACCTATTTTCTATGTTTCTATGTTTCCACCGTCTGGATCAACATGTTGACCTCATGCGGATGCTTGTGTGCTTCAAGGACTCCATGAAGTGCTGCCAACTCAGGGCCACCCATGACAGAACAGCTGTGGATGAGATGCCAGATGAAGATTGATCCAATCCTGGCTCCCGAATGGACGGACTCATGTCTGCCCCTCCCGGACTGCACTTGAAGCGTTAGAAGTGTGAGGAGAAAAACACCTGCCATATGAAACGACACCCACCAAAGGAGGTGTAAGGGGCTCCTTCCCTCCGCTGGCCTGCAGGTCACCCTTGGGCAAGGTGTAGCACCTACTCAGCCTCCTGACCAGGATCACATGAAGCCATGGGAGCAGGTGGTGGATGGTTGTATGAGCAGATGGTGCACATCACAAGTTCTGGTTATGCAACCACAGACCACACAGACAATCTCTGAAGAGTTTTGATAATGGCTGGGGTATCTTGCCTTGCAAAGACTCTGCCCAGAAGGTGGCAATGGCAAACCACTTTTGTAGAATAATTTGCCAAGAACAATCATGGTTGCCTACATCAGACGACATGGCACTTAATGATGATGATATGTATGTAGAGTTTGCTTTCCACTCAGAGTAACTTTGTAAAGGCATGGTTTACCACCACAGATGCTGCTTGACCTGCTGAGTTCTTCCACCACTTTATACTTTGTTCTCGATTCCAGTATTTGCAGTCCCCAATGGTGCTGTTTCTTAAATTAACTTTTTTTTTTGCAAGATTGAAGAATAGTTTATAGAGTTAGATGAGGAAAAATTGTAAATGTGGAATTCCTTGCCACAGACAACTGTGGAGGCCAACCTATTGGGTATATATATTTAAAGTGAAAGTACATTTATTATCAAAGTATGTATACTATATACAACCTTGAGATTCATCTCCTTACAAAGAAACCCAATAGAATGAATTAATAAAAGGACCATCAAACACTCAATGTAGAAAAAAAAACCCAGCATGATGGAATGGCAAGCAGTCTCATTGGGCCAAACAGCCGAATTCTGCTCCTCTGTCTTACAGTAAGTGGCTTGAGTGGAGCATAATTCTCCATATGGACTTCTTGTGGGATGATTGACTGTTCCTTTATTCTGTGCTGGTGATGTAGTGGTATCTGCACCCGGATTTCAGAACAACAGATCCTAGGTTCAAATCTGACCGGCCCTTTGAATGCTTTCCACCCGTGCTGGGTTGAGTGTCAAGCTAGCAGCTTGGCCTTGTAAAACAGACAAATGCTAAACAAACAGCGAAGTTGCCACCTAATGCGCTAAACAAGATGCAGGGAGGAACTGCACTTTTACCTTTTATTCTCACAGTGTCTGAATTCTGGAATTCCATCCCGACTACACTGTGGGAGTAAACTTATCTGATGGCAAAGAACCCTTCCCTTGGCGGTCACACCTACATCCTACAACTATCAAACTCATTTGAAAACTGGATCACATCTGTGGTCACTGTCACTGCTGAGTTCAATGACTGCCTTTTTTCTCCAGTCCTGCTGAAGGACCTCGGCCCGAAACATCGACTGTACTTTTTCCCGTAGATACTGCCTGGCCTGCTGAATTCCTCCAGTTTTTTTTTTGTGTGTGTTGTTACTCAATGACTTGTTGAAGTAAGTTATTAGGGACTAACTTTGGACCAGAATCACCTCACAACCAGAAACATTTTTTGTCACTGTTGTGTCAAAGGAGCATTACAGATACTACAGGCTGGCCAGATTATTCTACTTTCCACAGATGTTGGTTGAGCAGTAAATGTTGGCCAGATCAAAGTTCAAAATAAATATATTGTCAAAGTATGTCACCATATAATATCCTAAAATTCATTTTCTTGTAGGCATTCACAATACAACAAAGAAATACAACGGAATCAATCAAAAACTACATGAAGACGAAGACTGACAAATGACCAATGTGCAAAAAGGACAAGTTGTGCAAATACAAAATAATAATAATATTAGTAAAGCAAATATATAAAGAAATAATACAGAGAACGTGAGTTGTAGAGGCCTTGAAAGTGACTTCACAAGTTGAGTTCAGTGATCAGTTCAGTGTTGAGGTGAGTGGAGTTCTCCACGCTGGTTCAGGAGTCTGAAGGTTGAAAGGTATTAACTGTTCCTGGACCTGTTGGTTGTGGGACCTAAGGTTCCTACACCTTCTTCCCAATATCAGCAGCATGAAGAGAGCATGGCCTGGATGGTGAGAGTCCTTGATGGTGGATGCTGCTTTCTTGTGACAGTGCCCCTTGTAGGTGTGCTCAGTGGTGGGGAGGGATTTTTTTCCTGTGATGGACTGGGCTGTATCCACCACTTTTTCCGGGCTTTTCCATTTTTGGGCATTGGTGTTTCCATACCGGGCTGTGATGCAACCAGTCAGAGAATCTGCACTGGGCATCTATAGAAGTTAGATGACACACTTGAATCTGTGCCAACTTCCAAGAGAGTAGAGGTGCTAGTTTAGTCAAGTCAAGTCACTTTTATTGTCATTTCGAACATAACTGCTGGTACAGTACACAGTAAAAATGAGACAACGTTTTTCAGGACCATGGTGTTACATGACACAGTATAAAAACTAGACTGAACTATGTAAAAAACAACACAGAGAAAACTACACTAGACTACAAACCTACACAGGACTGCATAAAGTGCACAAAACAGTGCAGGCATTACAATAAATAATAAACAGGACAATAGGGCAAGGTGTCAGCCCAGCCTCTGGGTATTGAGGAGTCTGATGGCTTGGGGGAAGAAACTGTTACATAGTCTGGTTGTGAGAGCCCGAATGCTTCGGTGCCTTTTCCCAGATGGCAGGAGGGAGAAGAGATTGTATGAGGGGTGCATGGGGTCCTTCATAATGCTGTTTCCTTTGGCTTCTTTGAACTAGCACTTATGTGCTGGTCCGAGAGCAGATCTCTGATGTGACAACACCAAGATACAAACCCTCTCCATCTCCTATTTCCTGGCATAGACCCCTCAATTTCTTCCTCATGTAGTAAATAATCAGCTCTGGTG
The DNA here is from genome assembly GCF_048418815.1 of Hemitrygon akajei. Classification (NCBI taxonomy): domain Eukaryota; kingdom Metazoa; phylum Chordata; class Chondrichthyes; order Myliobatiformes; family Dasyatidae; genus Hemitrygon; species Hemitrygon akajei. Next base: position 23,808,721 of record NC_133135.1, read on the forward strand.
TTGGTGACTTTGACTGAGATGTTGCTGTGGCACCATTCAACCAGATTTTCAATCTCTCTCCTATATACCAATTTGTCACCATCTTTGATTCGGCTGCCAACAGTAGTGTCGTCAGCAAATGTAAATATGTTGCCGGAGTGTAATGTGGAAGCAGGTTCTCGGGTTTGGCTGTTGTTGTTTCATGTGGTGTTTCTCTCTTACACTTCTAATTGTTTTTTTGTCAAGCCACTCCTCCAGCTTGTGTATATATTGAGAAGTTATCTTGGTTCTTGTTAAAGTGTGGCCTGGGAGGGGCAGACACGAGTCTGTTCATTCAGGGGCCAGGGTTGGCAAGTGAGACAGAGACATTGACTATGAATAAGCATATTAATCACTTATTTACAGAGGGTAAAACATTCGACCAAACATCCAAGTCCCCACCAGTTACACAACTAAACATTCAGCGAAGAGATACTTAGCTAAGAGTGCAAGTCTGGAGCGTACTTTCCCACAGTTCTCCAGCACTGGTCGCGATCACCTCGGTGTGAAGAGGCCCTGGAGACAAAAGGAGAAGGTCTGAGCCTCCTGCAGGTGCTATTCTTATACCTTTGAGGTGCTTGAAACCAGACCCAGTTGCCATGGCACATAAGGCAACCAATGGGAAAGAGCTGCTGCATCCTTCAAACAGGCTAATTGATGGCCGGCTTAATGGAAGCGGCTTTCAACTAATAAGTAGACTAAACCCCGCATAACGCAAAGTTATACTTAGCCTCACAGTCAACATAATTATGACAAGTAGACTAGGGGCTGAACACGTAGCCTTGAGTGCACCTGTGCTGCTGGTGAAAAATCAAAGTAGTCAAAAAATAACAAAGCCAAGACAGGACCGAGATACTGCAGATGTTGGAAACCTGAAATAAAGCGCTGAAGCTGCCCAGCAGGTCTGACAGAGGAAGGGAATTATTATTTCAGCTGAATGATTTCATTGCTCCTCAAAATAATTATGTAGTATGTTTTATGTCCCACCTGAGAGCATTTCAGAGTACTCCATGGAATTTCAGCATCACGGCAATTGGCTCAGATACAGTTGGACAATAGATTGTTGTATACTGTCTTGGTCTAACTGAAGTTCTGCTACCTAAAAAGAGACCTTTATTTGCAATATTAAAGGCACTATGCGCATGACAACCCAGATATACAGTGGTGGAGCTGTGATTAGCAATTCTGTATGACTATCGAGTGCATCAAGTCATTTTTATATGCTGCAGATACTTAATATATGAAGTAAATTTAAAAGGACACAACAGACAGTAATGCTCTTTGCTACTACATGTTTATGTTAACTCATGTCTGTAATTTATACTGTGTACTGTATGTATGCACAGAAAAATGAACTTAAAGTTGCCCCCCTTCTGTAGTTTAAGGAAATACAATAAACCTCTTTGTTTCTCCTTTATTTTTAAAAATCATCCTAAAATCTTTTGGCCAAGCTAATCTGAAGAAACTTTCTGGACATCTCCTCTAATATGTCATTCAATGGCTTCGTACCTAAAGCACCTGGCACTGATTTTGGTGAACTCAAACCTTTGTATAAACAATGGTGGTTGCTGCAAGAGGAGGAATGGGGTCATGCCAACTCACTTTTCAAAGTTCATAATAAATTTATTATCAAAGTACATATATCTCACCATTTACCATCCTGAGATTCATTTTCTTACAGGTTTTCGTAGTAAATACAAAGAAACACAATAGAACCGATGAAAAACCAGACACAAGACAGACAATCTAGGTGCAAAAGGCAAACACAAAAAGAATAACAATAAATAAGCAATGAATATCGAGAACATGAGATAAAAGGTCCTTTAAATTGAGTCCATAGACTGTGGGAGCAGTTCAGTGCTGAGGTGAGTAAAGCTGAATGAAGTTACCCTCCTGGTTCAAGAGCCTGATGGTTGAGGGGGGATACTGTATCTGTTCCTGATGCTGGCAGTATGGGTCGTGAGGCTCCTGTACCTTGTTCCTGACGGCAGCAGCGAGAAGAGAACATGGCTAGGGTGGTGGAGGTTCTTGATGCATGCTGCTTTCCCACGACGGCACTCCTTGTAGATATAATACTTACAAATATTTTTGTTAGCAAATTCTGTTCAGTGTCAAAATCGTTTCAGTGCTGTTGGAGTTCACCCTGCGTCCCTCTCCCCCTCTCACCGACAGTCGGCGCTGCAGCAGCTCCAGCGCTCCCCGACCCGAGCCACCGAGCGGCGAGAGCCGGGCCCCCGTCCCGCTATGGCCGCTCAGGAAGAGACGGCCGCCCTCCGGGCCATTTACGGCGGTGACTTCCAACTCCTTTCCCATTCAGGTGAGGGGGCTGCGGGCTCCTACCACCCCCTTCCCCAGTACCCGCCCGGCGCCAGGGCGCTCCCTCACCCGGGAGCCGAGGCTGAAGGGCCCAGGCGGGCCATTGGATCCTTGCATTCAATATCCGTGCCAGGGTTTTGTCACCTCCAGCGATGTTCAAGCCCATTTGGGTGGGGGTTAGTGCGGGAGGGCGCCGGGCCCCAACCAAAAAGAGTAAGGACCTGAGGTAATCCCCCACCCCGTTGCAAACTTGAGTTTGAGTCCAAGGGGAGGGTTGCACGTCTCTCACCGCAAGGTGCAATCATCACCTTGAGGCATGGAGCCATACTGATTCAGAAAGATAAATATTAACTTTATTTGTCGCACGCACAGTGAAGAGATGTGTCATTTCTGTCAAATCCGCGAGGATTGTACTGGGCAGCCTGGAACTGTCGCTGTGCTTTCCAGCGCCGACATAGCATATCCTCAACTAACTAACCCTAACTGTACGACTTCAGCATGTGGGAGGAAAAAATCCTTTGCAGTCAGCGCGGGATTTGAACCCTGATCTTAACAGCTGGCTGCCATAAAGCGCTGTTTATGCTAACCACTACGTGACCGTGTCACATTCTTCAGCTCGACCGGTCGATGCTGGCCAAGATTCGGATCTAAGCTATGTGGAGAGAGAGCAGAGTTCGGGTTCTTTGTGTGGGGTTTAAGGCCCAAGGGGAGTAGGAGGGTTCCCTTCAAGATCTGTAGCTTTCAAATTCTGGGCTGCAACTCGGACTAGGAAAGTGCATTGCAATTTTAGCAGTTAATTTTATCAACCATGAAGTCTACAAGCACACTGATATTCACTATTCATTCTTTACTGGTACATACATTTCTTGGCAGGGAGTGAAGAGGTCTGGAGGTGTAATGTAGTCTCCATTTAGGCAGGTTAAAGGTTTACTTCCCTGTAGGACACTAGTAGAATAGATACAAGAGAGTCTGCAGATACTGGAAATCCATGAAACACACACAAAATGCTGGAGGAACTCAGCAGGTCAGGCAGCATCTAAGGAGAGGAATAAAGAGCCGACATTTCAAGCTGAGACCCTCCAGCCTGAAACATAAACTCTTTATTACACTCCATAGATGCTGCTTGAGTTCCTCCAGCATTTTGTGCGAGTTACTTACTAAAACTAACTAATTACCTGATTTGGATATTTACTTGAAATTAAATCCTGTAGTGGGCTTTGTTCATATTCCTCAGTGTTAATAGTCTTGTCCTGTTGCCACACAAGTGCTATAGGCCAGGATATTACCAGGTGGATAGCATTTAGCAAGTGAGTTGAGCAACACGTTAGAGAGGTCTGGATATGTACATGGATGAGAGGGCTCTGAAGGTCCATGGTCCAGGTGCGATTTGATGGGACAAGGCAGAATAAAAGTTTGGCATGGACTAGGTGAGCTGAAAAGCCTGTGTCCGTGGTGTCATGCTCTACAACGAGATGCATTAGGTCGTAGATGGAATTGCAAAGCCCTCGGGCCAAGCTGCCAAGCCTTGCATTTATGCAACATTTAGAAATTTTTATCCAATAAATGTCACCCTTATTTCTTTTACCTCTGAGTGGGAGGTGAGCGGTTGCATTCATTAGGCTTGAGAACAAAATCCAGCTGGGCAGATCCTTTAGTGACAGAATGCAGTACAATGTGTTTCAGATCTGAAGCAAAACTGACTCCTCCAAATATTAGTAAGAAATTAATTGCTTCTGAAGATGTTGGCCAAGTGCTGAGTGTTAGCTAAGACACTAGGAAGACTGTTCATAAACACAAGTGATTCTGCAGATCTTAAATCTTCTCTTCGACGGGAGTTCGGTGAAACTCTCTCTCAACTGCTCCCCCTCTGTGACCTCTGCTGCCCTTCGACTCTTCGACCACGTACTCTCCCTTATCACCTTCTAAACAGCCTCCTTCCCCTCCCACCACATTCCTTTTTAGTTCCGAAGAAGGGTTTTGGCTCAAACCGTTGACTGTTTATTAATTTCCATAGATGCTGCCTGACCTGCTGAGTACCTCCAGCATTTTGTGTGTTTTGCTTTGGATTTCCTGCATCTGCAGACTTTCTTGTGCTTAGATTCTGCAGATGCTGGAAATCCAGAATAACCCACACAAAACGCTGGAGGAATTCAGCAGGTCAGGCAGCATCTATGGAGAGGAATAAACAGTGAAAGTTTCAGGCTGTGACCCTTTGTCAAGATTGGAAAGCATGGGCCAAAAAACTGGAATAAGGAAGCAGGGAAGGGGATAGTGTAAATGCTAGCAGGTGGTAGCTGAAGACAAGTGAGGGGGAAGGCAGATGGGTGAACTGAGAAGCTTGGGGATGATAGGTGGAGGAGGTAAAGGACAGAAGACAAAGGAACCTGATAGGAACGGATTAAAGACTGGGAGAAAGGCAAGGGGAAGGGGTACTAGTGGGAGGTGATGGACGTGAGGGAAAAAAAGGGGTAAGAAAGGGTCAATGAGGAATGGAAAAAGAGTTCCTCCAGCATTTTGCATGTCTTGGTTTAAATTTCCAGAATCTCTTGAGTTTATTAAAAAGTTGTATTTGTTTCTGTCTTTATGGTCTCCTGTAGTATATGTGAGAAGGAAGATGCATACATGACCTGGTAATGATGGGAGTGCTGCAGTCAGTTATACTAGAAGTCATATTCCTGACAATTGTAATGATTGTTTATTTGTCCGTGAAGTCCTTGCCCTTTTCTATTTTGAGAAACATTTATATCTTTGTGGGAAAATTTCACAAAACAGTGCTAACTTTATGAAATCATTGCTAACTTTACAATTTGTCCAATGCATTGCAGAATCAGAAGGGATTACTTTCCAAATCGGTGAGACCTATGAACACCATGCAAAGAAAGTCCAGTTGAAGGTTACTTTTCAGTTGCCCCCTGGCTATCCGAACTGCCTGCCAGATATCTCCATCAGCTCAGATCAACTCAGTCGTAAACAGTGCTCTGATTTGAAATGGGACTTGCAGCAGTATGCAGTGACTCTTCTTTCCCAGCCCATGGTTTATGAGCTAATGATGTGGCTACAACAGAACTTTGAGAACAGCCTGGGCCAACCCACTGCAGGCAAGGCTGATGAAGGCGACAACCAGCGGAACCAGAGTAATTCAGGTGATGGCACATGGATGGCTCTTTTGCATTTAGATCACATGAGAGCCAAAGCAAAGTACATCAGAAGCATAGAAAAATGGACTTCTGACCTAAGTCTCACAGGAAGACTGATGTTCATGGGCAAACTCATACTAATTCTTCTGCAAGGGGAGAGAAAAGATATCAAGGTATTATTGTTTCATTCTCAGTGATGTGATGTGACATATACCTTTGTTATGCTACATTCCTTTTCTTGCCAGTATTCACAGTCAGGCAATCCCAAAGGGCAAACACAAGAGATTCTGCAGATGCAGGAAGTCCAGAAAATGCAGGAGAAACTCAGCATGTCATGCAGCATCTATGGAGGGGAAATAAACAGTCGATGTTTCAGGCCGAGACCCTTCATCAAGACTGAAAAGGAAGGGTGGGGTGAAGGTGGGGGGAGGGAGAGGAGTACCAGCTGGCAGGTGACAGGTGAAACCAGGTGAGGCCCCGAGTGTGGTGTTTACTTGCTACTGGATTCTCTGTAAGATTCATGTTCAGTTAAGTCTGGGTTCTGTATTTTCCTGACACCGGGACTTCAAAAAGTTCCACTTGATAACAAATCCTTCCGGCAACTCTGAAGACTTGTTGCCCTTGTACCAACCCAGCCAAGACCAGCACAATCAGTACCAAGCTTGATGTCAGCACATGATAAAGTTGTTGAATTATTTGGAACATTGCAGTTTATTTCTGCCTGCCATTCTGAATTTGATGCTAATACATCTGTTGGAGATGAGTGTATACTCTGCAGATCAATGTGGTGCTCTGTTACATTAAATTCCTTTGAAATAGCCTTACTGTTAAAAATGATATAGTAAAGGCCAAGAGTTGAGAAAATTCACTATCAGCTGTTTTTAAAATTACATAGTTGAAACACTATCTCTGCCTTCTGCTTTGTAACTTATGTTTTTATTTTGTTCTTAAAATGGAAGGAGTATCTTGTTCTTCAGAAAACCACCAAGGTGGATGTGGATTCCAGTGGAAAAAGATGCAAAGAAAAGATGATCAGTGTTCTTTATGAAGAAAAACTTCAAGCAGAGCACGTTAGGTAAAACCCATCAATGGGCATCACATTCTGGAATGTCAGAACAGATTAATAGGTTTAATCTGAATATTGCGTGAGAGTTATTGATTTAAAAATAATCTATTTCCATTTTAGGCTTACAAGCTTTTCCGTGAAAGAATTTGCATCAGGATGTGAGTTACACCAAGAATTTGAAGCTCTGGGTTTATCTGACCTCTATGACAAGTTTGTACAGTTCTAAAGGTTCCTTTAATCTGGATGGAAAGAAGAAAGACCATGGCCACCGACTTAGTGCAGAAAACAAGAAATTGAGCAAGATTCTGCTTCAGTCGGTTTATTACTAAACCGACTGAAGTCAATAACGTGTGGGCATAAACTCTAGTGTAAATCTATACAAGAAATATTAAGAAATCATTAAGAAATCTGTCAACTAGTCTATTTTCCTTGTCTATTAATAAAATAAATGGAGTTAAAATGCTATTTGTATAAGCAGATCTATAACCTACATTGAATTGATATTTACAGAATAATTTCTTTTAAAGTTGAATTATTGAAAATAGATATAACAGTTTCTTGCAGACTAGTTAGTTATCACATGTGCACAGCAAACAGCTTGACAAAATGGCATTATACCTTCTTTATCTGTGGTGGTCCAAAATTAGCAAGGGAAAGCTGACTGTGTTTTGTGAAAAATGATTGTAACAAAGTCAGGGTTAGTGCTGGAACTGAGTCTGGGAAAATAGCACAAAGGAGCTATTTTGTGGCTATTTACCAGAGGTCAAAGCTTCAAGATAGTTCAAGGATGGACTACCGCTGTTTAACTCTACTCTGAGATTCATTTACTTGCAGTCATTTTTTTTGTGATTGCCTGCAAGAAATTGAATCTCACAGTAGTATATGGTGACATATACATACTCTGATAATAAATTTACTTTGAACTTCAAACTTCACTCTGCCTCACTCTCACCAACCTCTTCTTCAGGGTGAATCTGGTTGACTCTAGTTCTGGGATAAAATAGCGTTAAGCAAAGATATCCTCTGACAGGAAGGTGTAGGAGTATTAATTTGTTTTGTGAGCCAATGGGCCATTGAGTGTCAGAGGGTAAAGGTGGGTGGATAAACCATGGAGTCACATAGACCTCTGTCCCACCAAATTCATGCCAATCCTCAAACGCTCATTTACACTGGTATCATTTTATATTCGCCTTACATTCCCAGCAATTATCCGCAGATTCTACCATCAACCTACATGAGAGATGACTTACCATGGCCAAATAATCTACTGATGCACAGGTCTTTGGGATGTTGGGGGAGACCGGAGCACCTGGAGCAAACGTGCAAACTCCACACGGACAGTACTTGAAGCAGTTGATTGAACACGTGCCGATGGAGTTGTGCCATCTTAGCCACTTCTCAGAAACATTTCTCACTTGTCAGTATTGATATAGATACTTTGGATGTTGTTTCAATTGCATCTTAAGAAGAATAAAGTAAAGATAGCAGTAAACATATTTATTAAACTGTGAGTTCTATTTCTCACCTTGGTTGCCTTGCTGAGTGATATTTTTCAGTCCTTAGCTAAGTTATTTACATGGAGGATTGTCTGCATGACATTGGTTTACCACAGTAGTGTAGCGGTTAGCGCGACACTATTACAACTTGGGGCGTTGGAGTCGGAGTTCAATTTGGAGCTTGTATGTCCTCCCCATGAACCTGTGGGTTTCCTCTGCATGCTCCAGTTTCCTTCCATAGTCCAAATACATACTGGTTAGTAGATTAATTGGTCATTGTAAATTGTCTCCCGATTGGTCTAGGGTTACATTGAGGGATGCTTGGTGGCATGGCTTGAAGGACTGATATTCTGTGCTGCAAGTATCTAGATAATAAAAAAGGAAATTCTGACTTGAGAGACTGTAAGGGAATGCAAGTTCATTAGAAGCAAATGCTGAGAAACTTCCAGATATTCAGAGAAATATTTAAAATGAAGTACGAGGGGTGATTGATAAGTTTGTGGCCTAAGGTAGAAGGAGTCAATTTTAGAAAACCTAGCACATTTATTTTTCAACATAGTCCCCTCCTACATTTACACACTTAGTTCAGCGGTCGTGGAGCATATGGATCTTGGACCTCCAGAAAGTGTCCACATATGGGTGATTGATAAGTCTGTGGCCTAAGGTAGAAGGAGATGAGTTATACAGCTCTCGTTACATGCACATGCAGGTCAACTCTTTGAGTGATTATGCAGAAAGTTTGAAGTTAACAACTCATCACCTACCTTAGTCCACAAACTTATCAATCACCCCTCGTATGTTGAAATATTAGTCTCCATTTGACTGAGAAGCAAATCCCAATTGAAACTTTATTGTTGGTAATGCAAAATTAATTTTGAAACTCATGCACAAGAATTGTTTAAATCAATACACAATTTAGAGTCACACAGCATGAAAAGAAGCCATTCACCCCAATTCAATATGATCCCAACAGTTTGGAGAGAAATAAGGAATCACAATTGTGGGAGAAACTGAAATTCTTATTTGCAAATGACAGTTGGTGTTAGGTCAGTATTAATCTAAAATCTGAGAGAGGTACAGTATGTTTTTAACCAATAAAATGTACTTTGAGATAAGGTCAAGTGGAGTTAGGTCATAGGTCAGGTGCAATCTCAATGAGCTCACCATTGAGCACATCTACAAGGAACACTGGGACAAGGAAGCAGCACCCACCATCAAGGGCACCCACCATCCAGGCCGTGCTCTCTTCTTGCTGTTGACGTCAGGAAGGAGGTACAGGAGCCTTGGGTGCCATACCACCAGATTCAGGAACTGTTGTTACCTTCAACCATTAGGCTCCTGAACCAGCATGGATAGCTTCACTCACCTCAACTCAACTCTGAACTAATTCCACTACCCATGGGCTCACTTTCGAGGAATCTACAACTAAAGTTCTCAGTATTATTTATTTATTATGATCTTTTGTTTTAAATTGTATCTGAACAGTTTGTCTTTGCACATTGGTTGTTTGTCAATTTTTTGTGTAGTTTTTCATTAAATCTATTCTATTTCTTTACTGTGAATGCCTGCAAGAGGGTGAATCTCAATGTAGTAAATGGTGACATATACAAACTTGGATAATATACATTGAAATTTGAATGGCGTACAGTCCTTTGGGGCTAAATGGTCTGCTCTTGTACTCATGAGCGGCACAGTTATCTGCTTTTGCTTAATGTTGTATCTTCACCAGAAGTCCAAATTTTCCAGCCAGGATCGGCTGGGGAAAAATATTCCAGGTCATACTGGGCGATGGAAGATGGCAGGGAAAGCTATCCAAGCAGGTTTTGACATTGCATACCTTTGAAATGGCTGGGTTGATTTAAAAGTCTAAATAAGATAAAGTGTAATTTAGATAATGGATTATAAAGATAAATTAGTATAAATTGACATAAAATCATTGCTTTCCTCTAAAAGAAATGTCAACATAAATGTCCTGCTGAAATGTCAACTGTACTTTTCTATAGATGTTGTCTGGCTTGCTGAGTTCCACCAGCCTTTTGTGTGTGTTGCTGGCATTTCCAGCATCTGCAGTTTGTCAACATAAATGCTGAGATATGCTTGTTCATAGTTGTCGTAGAGATTCAAGCTGAGGTCTCCCCTTTTGCATTGTAATGGTTAGCTTCTATATTGTCAATGTCCTTGGTATGATAGATCTAATGCAGGGGTCCTAAACTTTTTTATGTCACAGAGCCTGACCATTAGCTGTGGGGTCCATGTCCCTAGGTTGGAACCCTTGATGGAATGAAATATTCACCTGCTGTTGGCTCACTTAGTACAGGAGCCATTCAGGAGATCTTTAACCCAGGGAATTAAACACTGATTTGCTGTGGCTGCAGTTCCACACAGTAGATCTTGACTCAAACTCATACAGGTCAGATACAGGCCCTTTGGCTCAACTCGTTCATGCTAACCAAGATGCCTTTTGAAGCTAATCCCATTTGCTTCTGTTTGGCCCATCTTTACCTACTGGAGTTTAGAAGAATGAGGGGGTGATCTCATTGAAACCTACTGAATATGAAAAGGCTTATATAGAGTGGACGTGGAAAGGTTGTTTCCAATAGTGGGAGAGCCTAGAACCAGAGGGTACAACCTCAGAATAGAAGGTTAACCCTTTAGAACAGAAATGAGGAAGAATTTCTTTAGCTCGATGGTGGTGGATCTGTGAAATTCATTGCCACAGATGGCTGTGGAGGCAAGTCATTGGGTATATTTAAAGTGGAGGTGGATAAATTCTTGATTAGTAGGTGCGTCAAAAGTTACAAGGAGAAGGCAGGAAAATGACATTGAAAGGGAAAATAAATCAGCTATGATTAAATGGAGAAGCAAACTCAATAGGCTCAGTTGTCTAATGCTGCTTCAATGTCTGATGGTTTTATGTCCTTTTAACTTCCCCTCTAACATGGTTATGAAAGCTGTACACAATACTCGCAGTGTGACCTAACCAACAATCTGTACATCATGACGTCCCAACTCCTGTACACAATGCCTCGGCCGATAACAGCAATAGCCCTGAACAATAGTTTTCCTGGAGCCATGGACTGTAGTTGATGCAAACCAGAGAATGCTGATTAACATTCATTTTGGGTGTCTGGTATAAAGGTGCAAAGAAGGAGGTGTGTGAAAACGATGTGTAATTCAAAGGAAGCATTGTAGATACATTGTAACTATAGGATTGTCCTGTTGCCTTTGATCTTTAACATATAAAATGTCACGTAATATTGGGTTGGGAGGCCTCCTCCTCCAAGAGGGTCTCAATATGATGCCTACTGCTCATTTATACATTTACACTCCTATATACATTAGCTTCAGTATCCCTCCAGTGACTTTGTTCACATTACACCATGATGAAACTTCCCAAAATGCATCACTTCACTTCCCATTCTGTTGCCCGCTGTTTTAGTTGATCCCTGATCCTGTTGTAACCCTAGGCAACCTTCTTCCCTGTCCACTATGCAACCACTTTTGGTGTTCACTGCAAGCTTACTAATCATGATATCTGTGATCTCTTCCAAATCATTAATATATCTGAGGAATATGGTGAAGAAATTATCTGAAAAAGAGCATAGTGAACACTTGTTCCTTTGCTTTACTGCTGAAAGTTGTGCAAGAACTGTACTGACAGTTTCAAGATTACTTTTTTCATTTGTTTTGTATCCTTAGAAATGTAATTCAAAATGTTCTGCTTCAAGGGATGGCATGAGGAGAGAGAGACAGGAGCAATAAATATTGTTTCTGGCAACTTGGCACAGGCAGATGGGCTGGGAATAGATGTGCTGAGATATCTGGAGACGCATCTTCATTGAGGATTACAGTGTAGAGATAATGGTGTGGTGAGTCCAGAGGAGGATAGCAGCAGGAACATAAGAATTAAGGGCAGAAATATTGCCCACATAATCTTACTTAGCTTCCCAGGTGACACAGTGAAGGATATTGAAAAGAGTACTTTGGACCCTAACCTTATAAATGGACATGGTGCAAAAGCAAGGGCAACCTCTTAAACATTAATTGATTTTGAATGGACTGTATGCATTTTAGGAAGGCCAACAAAGATTAAAGAGGCTGTAGTCAGAATTTGGTTGAATTGAACCTAGGAACATTTAAAACTCTTAAATAGGCAGATGGATGATAGAATGGAGGACGGTGTGGGAGGGAAGAGTTAGATTGATTATAGAGTAGGTTAAAAGGTCAGTACAACATTGTGGGCTGAAGAGCCTGCTCTCTGCTGTAGTGTTCTATGATCCAGGGGTAAATGCCTGTGTTATATGGACAGATATGAGAAGCTCTGCGTGCTTTTCCTTGGTGAGGGACCCAAGAAACATTTAAATGGAGATTATGAATCTCGAGTAGTTTCAATGGAGTATAAACTGAGAAATTACAGCCGGCAGCAGAAATGCATAGATTTAAGGTGACTGGCAAAAATGTTAGAGATGAAGCAGAAATTGACACAGTGAATGATTACTGAAAGTAAATGGTGCCAGTGAACAACGCCACCAAAGACGATGTCCTTCAGACAGTTCACAAAATTACTTCTTCTTTGAAATACGATTCTGCTACTATTGGAACCTGTGATTTACATTTTAGTGGTGTGTTTGCGGGCCGATGGAGCAATCTGATGCCTTGCTGTCTCCAAGGGAGTTTGGTCAAGTCAAGTCACTTTTATTGTCATTTCAACCATAACTGCTGGTACAGTACATAGTAAAAATGAGACAATGTTTTTCAGGACCATGGTGTTACATGACACAGTATAAAAACTAGACTGAACTATGTAAAAAAAAACAACACAGATAAAGCTACACTAGACTACAGACCTACACTGGACTGCATAAAGTGCACAAAAACAGTGCAGGCATTTACAATAAATAATAAATAGGACGGTAGGGCAAGGTGTCAGTCCAGGCTTCGGGTATTGAGGAGTCTGATAGCTTGGGGGAAGAAACTGTTACATAGTCTGGTCGTGAGAGCCTGAATGCTTCAGAGCCTTTTCCCAGATGGCAGGAGGGAGAAGAGATTGTATGAGGGGTGCATGGGGTCCTTCATAATGCTGTTTCCTTTGCGGATGCAGCGTGTAGTGTAAGTGTCCGTGATGGTGGGAAGAGAGACCCCAATGATCTTCTCAGCTGACCTCACTATCCGCTGCAGGGTCTTGTGATCCGAGATGGTGCAATTTCCAAACCAGGCAGTGATGCAGCTGCTCAGGATGCTCTCAATATAACCCCTGTAGAATGTGATGAGGATGGGGGGTGGGATATGGACTCCTCAGCCTTCACAGAAAGTAGAGACGCTGCTGGGCTTTCTTTGCTATGGAGCTGGTGTTGAGGGACCAGGTGAGATTCTCCGCCAGGTGAACACCAAGAAATTTGGTGCTCTTAACGATCTCTACCGAGGAGCCGTCGATGTTCAGTGGAGAGTGGTTGCTCTATGCCCTTCTGAAGTCACCAACCATCTCTCTTGTTCACATTCAGAAACAGGTTGTTGGCTCTGCACCAGTCCATTAGCTGCTGCACCTCCTCTCTGTATGCTGACTCGTTTTTGCTGACGAGACCCACCATGGTCGTGTCATCGGCAAACTTGATGATATGGTTTGAGCTGTGTGTTGCAGCACAGTCGTGGGTCAGCAGAGTGAACAGCAGTGGACTGAGCACGCAACCCTGGGGAGCCCCCGTGCTCACTGTGATGGTGTTGGAGATGCTGCTCCTGATCCGGACTGACTGAGGTCTCCCAGTCATGAAGTCTAGGATCCAGTTGCAGAGGGAGGTGTTCAGGCCCAGTAGGCTCAACTTTCCAATCAGTTTCTGGGGGATGATTATGTTGAATGCTGAACTGAAGTCTGAACAGCATCCGAACGTATGTGTCCTTTTTGTCCAGGTGGGTTAGGGCCAGGTGGAGGGCGGTGGCAATGACATCATCTGTTGAGTGGTTGGGATGGTACGCAAACTACTGGGGGTCCAGTGAGGAGGGGGGCAGCAGGGTCTTGATATGCCTCATGACGAGCCTCTCGAAACACTTCATGATGATGGATGTAAGTGTAACGGGACGGTAGTCATTTAGGCAGGACACTGAAGACTTCTTTGGCACCGGGTCGATGGTGGTGGCCTTGAAGCACGTTGGAATGGTGGCGCTGCTCAGGGAGATGTTGAAGATGTCAGTGAGAACATCAGCTAGCTGGTCTGCACATCCTCTGAGCACTCTACCGGGGATGTTGTCTGGTCCTGTAGCCTTCCGTGGGTTGACCTTGCACAGGTTTTCGAGTAGAGTATGCAGCCAGGGGATGGTCCATGAGCCCACGATAGACTACATTTCTCGCCAACCTTGCTGATTAATGCGTCAAGCAAGATTGAAATCAACGAGTATGAGAGCAGAAGTCGAGTGGGTGTTCAGCGGCATTTGCCTGAGTTTGATTGATCTCTCCCCCTCGCTCGCTGCTGTAACGAGGAAGGTGCCTATCTTTGACCAGTCTCTCCCTCGCTCTTGCTTGCTGCTCCTGGAGGATGGTGCCTGTGTTTGACCGGTCTCTCTCTTCCTCTTGCTCAGTGTTCCCGGAGGATGGTGCCAGAGTCTTGGGTCTTGGACAAGGTTTAATTGACATGGTTTGTGATTGGACTCTCTGCAGGTCATGTTCTATCTGTTTCTGGTTTCTGGTTACTTCTATTTATTGCCATTTTTGCGATTTTGATTGGGATAGACTGGCTCTGCGGCCTGCAGTCAGCAAACAACACAGTGCCAAACTGAACTGAACTGTTTCAATGAATCTGTGGTTGAATGTTTTGACTGTCCAACCGGAGGGAACGTCCGCTGCACATCCACTTTATGTAGGCCTTTATGTTATAGATGTTTTTTGCTCGTTTTTTTTGCCGTTTGTGTGATCTGTTCTTTTTTTTGCATGTTGGGTGTTTGATATTTCTTTTGAAAGGGTTCCATGCTGTCTTTGTGTTTCGTGACTGTCTGTGGGAAGATGAATCTCAGGGTTGTATATGGCATACATTGATAATAAATGTACTTGGAGCTTCGATTTGTCTGGTCTGAAGTGAGTTGCCAGAGTGGAACTAGATTCAGTTGTGGCCTTTAATGGGAAATTGAATAATTAGTCGATTCGGAAACATTTGCAGTGCTGTGATGAGAAGGTGAGGGAATGGGCTGAAATGGATAAGTCTTTCAAAGTAGTCAGAGGCTCAATGGGGCAGATATTTTTTTTTCCTCTTCCTTTGATCATAAGACAATAAGATGTAGGAGCAGAATTAGGCCATTCAGTCCATCAAGCCTACTCTGCCATTCCATCATGGCTGACTTAACCCTCTCAACCTCATTCTTCTGCCTTCTCCCCATAACCTTTGACGCTCTTACCAAATAAGAACCTGTCAATGCCCTTTTTAAATATATCCAATGATTTGGCCTCCATAGCCATCTGTGACAATGAAATCCACGGATTCACCATCTTCTGGCTAAATAAATTCATCCTCATATCTGTTCTAAAGGGATATCCTCTGTTCGACGACTGTGCCCTCTGGTCCTAGACTGTCCAACCGGAGGGAACGTCCGCTGCACATCCACTTTATGTAGGCCTTTCAATGTTCTGTAGGTTTCGGTGAGATCCCCCCTCATTATTGGGTTGGAGCTCTGAGAGAAGGTTTGTGACTGTGATTTTTATTCCAGGAGATCTTTCATATCTGTGTGGTGCTGTAAGTAACTTCTCCCATGGCACACTTACCTTGTAAACTGCTGGCCGAAGAGTCTATTTCTGTACTGTATGCCTCTAAACACTGGCGACTTTGGTCCAATGTTCATCAGTATAATGGAAGTTTTCTGTCCACAGTCACATTAGTTAACATCTTTTCTAGCTGCAGTTGAGCAGTTGAAATGTCACTAAATCCCACTACTAGTTTGTCCCTCATCATTTCTTCTGTGGATATATCTTGTCTGTACTCAGTATTCTGTTAATCTCCAAAGCTCAATTCCCTAAGCTTTTTGACCTGCAGTTTTATGAAGTTTTATCCTTGTGTAAATAACATTTATTTGGATGGTGAAATGCCTATCAAATGTACCTATTGCACTTGCGAAGTTCTTTACCATCAGGTTGAATGATGTAAGTTTATATTCTTGTCTTATCAGCCATCCCCTAAATCAAGCTTATCTAATTCCTAGCATGTGTATCAATTCTGATTTGATACAACATCATGCCCCCAACACTTTGTGTAGCTGCAGCCATCCTTCAGACTTGGGGAAATAAAGTTTCGTTAATGGGGGCAGATATAGAACTGAGACATTTTCAACACAGAAGGTTGTTGTCTGACCCATTATATCCAGTAATATCCAACACCACTCTCACTGCCCTGCCATCTCCCCATAGCCCTGTATCATCGTCTTAATAAGTGAATCACCAGCAGCCCATTTTTCTTTTGAAAATCTATACTGGTGATTGGTTCCATTTCAAATGCGTGTCAAAGCGTTCCTTGCTCCAGTGCCTTGTGTATGAAGAAATTACATCTGGTCTCTGAGTAACACATACAAAATGCAGGAGGAACTCAGCAGGACAGGCAGCATCTATTGAAAGGAATAAACAGTCAACATTTCAAACTGAGACCCTTTATCAGGATCTAAAAAAGTGGTCTCGGCCCAAAACGTCGATAGATGCTGCCTGACTTAAGTAGAGAATAGAGTCCACCTAATGCCTCTCTGCTTATCTTTTGTTGTTTTCCTCATAACCCAGTTAATCACCAGATTAAACAGTATCGCTGACATTACACAGCCTTGCCTGACTCTTGACTTCAAAGCTAAAATTGCAGTCCCCAACTGTGCAGATAAAATTACATAGAAACTCTGGATAAGCTGGTCAATTTTGGAAGGGATCCCTTATGATCTGAGAATTTGCCAGAGGCTCTCTCTTTGGATGTTCTCAAAAGCCTTTTCAAAGACCATGAAATTTGCATACATTTGTCCCTGCCACTCTGTGCACTGCTCTATGATGTTACGCAGCGTGAAGATCTGGTCAACACAACCTCTGTTCTTCCTGAAGCTATCTTGCTCCTTCCATGAGCGCACATCGACAGCATCTGCAATCCGTTGGACAGTGACTTTGGCAACAATCTCGCTACATCCGCAGCAAGAATGCATTTAGCCCATCGCAACCAAATGCCGCCATATCTGTGTGCGGTGGTATTTGGTTACCATAGGTTAATCACATTCTTGCTGTGGGTTTAGCTGCACCATTGAGCAGTCAGGTGGGTTGTCACATGACCTGTTCGTTTTGAACTTCCACCTTTCACCGTGCTCACTCGGAAGTCCAGAGTGAGCTGCTTTGCATGGCTGGCAGGATGGTGATTCCTTATGGGAACAATTTGCATCAGATAGCATAAATCAGTCAATCAAAACCCATCATAATGTTTAAAGAATGATTCAAAGAGATTATAAGAAGAGATGCTATTTGTTCTTATGTGCAAAATTAGACAATTTTTTTCCACCTCACACTTATGGTTGAATACATATAGAATATAGAACGGTACAGCACAGAACAGTTCATTCAGCCCACGAGAGGTTGTGCCAACCTTTTAATCTACTCTAAGATCAATCTAACCCTTCTCTCACACATAGCCCTCCATTTTTCTATCATCCATGTGCCTACCTAGGAGTCTCTTAGTTGTCTGTAATGTATCTGCCTTTACCATCACCGCTTTCTGTGTAACAAAAACTACCTCTGATATCTCCTCTATACTTTCCTCCAAACACAAAGTTTTAAAAAAATTCTTCCTACCTTTGCAATCTCAATAAGACATAGGAGCAAAATTAGGCCATGTAGCCCATTAAGTCTGCTCTGCCATTCCTTCATGGCTAATTTATTGTCCCTCTCAACCCCATTCTTCTGCCTTCTCCCCATAATCTTTGACACCCTTACTAATCTAGAACCTTTCAACCTCTGCTTTAATGACTTGGCCTTCACAGCTGCCTGTGGCAACGAATTCCATAGGCTGTGTTCTCTGGTGCTACACTCCCCCACTATAGGAAACCGCCTTTCCACATCCGCTCTATCTAGGCCTTTCAATATTCGATAGATTTCAATGAGATTCCCCCTCCCTCCCATTCTTCTAAACTTAAGTGAGTACAAGCCCAGAACCATCAAACACTCCCCAAAAGTAAATCCTTTCATTCCTGGAATTATTCTTGGAACCTCCTCCAGACCATCTCCAATACCAGCACATCCTTTGTTAGATAAGTGGCCCAAAACTGTTCACAATACTCCAAATTTGATGTGACCAATACCTCAGCATTACTGTATCTGATTTGAGACTGAATTCAGTATTATAGGCTTTACTGTCTATTTCAGTAGACCTTGTCCAAGTTCAAAGGTTCAAATGTTCATTTATTATCAAAGTATGTATGCAAATACAACTGTGAGATTTGTCTTCTCCTGATAGCCATGAAACAAAGAGCATCCCGATCATCAACACCCAAACACCCCCCACCATGCAAAATGGAATAAGAACATCGACCCCAAAATCCTCCTCCCCCGCACAAAACGGAACAAGAACATCAACCCCCAAACACCTCCCCTCATAAAACAAACCAGAAAAGAATGGAGGAAAAACACCAAATATAAAGACTGTTAAGTCTGACAAAGTCCACCGTCCATAAACTCAGTAGTCCAATGCATAACGCAGAACCACAGTAACACATCAGGAATGATTCAACATTCGGGTTTAAGAGGTACACAGTTTTGGACCTTACTCCTGGTTGCAATGTCTCTGTGTCCTCTGGATGATTCACAACAGTTTTTGGTGCAACAGCTCATGGCTAACAGGCTGAGGCAAAGTATAATTTCATTGCGGAGAGGTAAATACCAGTCATTAAATCAATTATCAATCTTTTTGGACTAAAGTAAGTAATTTATTTCCCGTAGCTATATTTCTAATCTTTGATATCCTCCCTGCTAATCCACACAATGGCTTCAATCTCCTTTTCACAATATTGCACCAAGGACTGGACCTGGTATTCTATGTGTGATTGTCTGAACTTTGTAAAAATGTGCCATTTATTATTAATCTGTTTTACACTCTGCACTTGATACTCATTTGGCTTCATTCTCATTTATGCTAAGAACACTTCAAAAGTTTAATTTAACAGTTCCTTTCATTTAGGATATGGCATTTGATTCCATGTGAGATTTAGAAAGCACGTGGACTTCAACCAGCGGGAGAGACTAGACTGAATACAAAGACACTAAATGCTGATGGAAATGAATTAATCATTGAAAGTGCAAATTCATTGACAGCCTGATCCAACTTTG
This sequence comes from Hemitrygon akajei, assembly GCF_048418815.1. NCBI lineage: Eukaryota > Metazoa > Chordata > Chondrichthyes > Myliobatiformes > Dasyatidae > Hemitrygon > Hemitrygon akajei. Next base: position 23,828,068 of record NC_133135.1, read on the forward strand.
GTCAAATGAATTCGTTACATTTACAGTTACATGCTGAAATCAATTAACCAGTAATAAGAAATAAATTTTGGGATAATTAAATACCGTTTTGTATCTTAGAAAGTAAGTCATTGTGCAGCATATCTTTCACTTGCCATTACTATCAAGGCCCTGGTTCTATGAGGGGTGCAGAAAAGCTTCTTCAGAGCAACATAAGACATACCTAAATCTGAGCAACACACACAAAATGCTAGAGAAACTCAGCAGGCCAGGCAGTACCTATGGAAAAGAGTAAACACTCGACGTTTCAGGCCAAGGCCCTTCATTGGGACCTAAATCTGATAAGGTGTCAGCAAACCAGAACACCACGTTTGAAATTTAATGCAGACAAGTATGAGGTGTTCCACTTTGGGAGGACAAACCAGGGTCGGACTTACACTGTGAGCAGTAGGGCACCGAGGAGTGTGGTAGAACAGAGGGATCTGGGAATACAGGTCCGTAATTCTTTGAAATTGATAAAGAGAGATTTTAGACCATCAACTTTCATAAATCAAAGTACTGAATACAGGAGTTGGATGTTATGTTGAAGTTGTATTATGTTTGTAGATGTTGGTCATATGTTATTTGGAGTATTGTGTGCCGTTCTGGTCACCTGCGTATAGGAAAGATATCAATAAGGTTGAAAAAGTGCAGGTAAAATTTATAAGGACCTGAGTTATAAGGAAAGGTTGAATAGGTTAGGATTGATTTTCCATGGAGCGTAGGAGAATGGGGGAGTGATTTTATACAGGTATATGAAATTACAAGCACTATAAATCGGGTTAATGCATGTGGGTTTTTCTCACAGAGGTTGGCTGAGACTAGAAATAGTCTGGTTAATACTGTAGGTTAAGGTTGAAAGGTGAAATATTTAAGAGGAACCTGAGTGGGAACTTTTTCATTTAGAACGTGGTGCTAGTGTGTACTGAGATGCCAGTGGAAGTGGTGGGTGTGGATTCTATTGCACCACTTAAAGAGAAGTTTGGATAAATATATAGATGGGAGGGGTATAGGTGGTCCAGATGTGGATTAATGGGACTTGGCAGAATAACATTCTGTAGGGACTAAGTAGGCCACAGGACATGTTTCTGTGCTGTAGTGCTTTTTGCTTGTATGACTCTAGGTGCTAATTAGCAAAAAGAACATGCAATAGATAGGATATTGGAATTAGTTTATTATTGTCATATGTATCAAGATACAGTGAAAAGCTTGTCTTGTTTACTGTTCATACAGATCAAAGTCATTACACAGTGCATTGAAATAGAATAAGGTAAAACAATAACATTGCAGAATAAAGTATAACAGCTACAGAGAAGGTGTAGGTAAATTACAAAGTGCAAGATCATATCAAGTTAGATTGTGAAGTCAAGAGTTCGTCTTATATAAAAGCTCTGCTTAAGAGTGTGATAACAGCAGCTGAACTATCTCACAGCCAGCAGATCAGATCAATGCTCTGCCACATCTAGATATGGGTGGTGGTGGGAAATTATACAGCCAATAGGAAGTGGAGGTCACTCCAAGAGCAAACACTCTGTCAATAATGGCAGTTTGTCTCCCACTCGTCTGTTGTAGGAGCGATCTCTCTCTCTCTCGCTAGAGAGAGGCAGGGCCTGTCTGAGATGTCAATGTGTTGGGATGGACGGTAGTTTTTGATGGACTCTAGTTCATGGTCTCCAGGGGCTTTGCTATTGCCTGCATTGTGGGTGGTGGGGTGATGCTTTTGCCGGAGCAAGTGGGGGAAGGGGAGAGTTGATGCTTTTGTTGCAGCTTGATATGTGAGGGGTAGGGGGAATTTGGGGTTCTAACATTTTCTGTCATTCATCCTTCAGCATTTTTTCTTGTTTCGTGGATGTCTGCAAAGAGCAAGGATTTCAGGTTGCTTTCTGTATACATTCTCTGATATAAAATTGAACCATTGGACCATTGTGAGTGCAGGAGATCAGGATGAAGCATTCATAACCATGTTCATCTGGGTTCCAAATAGATGATCCCATCATCACCAAATTCAGTTCAATCCAAGTGGTGTGAAATGACAGAGGACTCTGGTCCCATAAAAAGCATTGGCACTTGACAACTTCCCAGCAGTGGTACTGAAGACCTGAACTAGCAACTCAAACCAAGTTGTTCCAGTCCAGGTACAAGACTGGCATCTTTGCCACAATATGGAAAAATGGCCAGGAGAAATCTTATTTGCATATTTCCTGAGCAGTCAGTCTACTCCTAATCAGCAAAGCGATGGAAGATGTCATCAACAGTTCTACCAAGCAGCACTTCTGAACTGCTGCACTGTGCACTGTGATGAAGTACTTTGAGAGGTTGTTGATGAAACATATTAGCTCTTGACTGAGAAGCGACTTGGATCTGCTCCAATTTTCCTACCGTCATGAAGGTCCACAGCAGACACCATTTCATTGGCGGTTCACTCAACCTTGGAACATCTAGACAGTAAAGCTGCATACATCAGGATGCTTTTTATTGGCATTCAATACTATCATCCCCTCAATACTTTCTTGTGCAACTGGATCCTTAATTTTCTCACTGGCAGACCCCAATCAGTTCAGATTGGCAATAACATCTCCATAATCACCATCATTAGGCCATGTGCTTAGCCCCTTGAACTAATCACTTTATACTTACAACTGACTGTGAGGCTAAGCTCAGCTCCGATGCCATATTTAAGTTTGCTGACGACACCACTGTCATTGGTCGAATCAAAAGTGGTGACGAATCACCATATAGGTGGGAGACTGAAAATCTGGCTGAATGGTGCCACCACACCAACCTCTCAAGATGTTTATTGTCAAAGTACAATAAACAACCCTGAGATTTGTTTTATTTTGGGCATACTCAATAATGGGTGGTGGGGTGGAGATACATTTCTACCAAAGGAGGTGGAAGTCGCTACTTCCCTCCACTAGGCTGCAGGTCGCCCTTGAGCAAGGTGTAGCACATGCTTAGCTCCCCCGCCCCCAATCAGGGTCACATGAAGCCATGGGAGTAGGTGGTGGATGGTTGGATGTGCAGCTGGTGCATATCCCAAGTCCTGGTTATACAACTGCTGACGCCAGGAGACCATCTCTGAAAAGTATTGAGGGAGACCATCTCTGAAGAGTAATGGCTGAGGGTCACCCATATTGTAATGGCAGAAGATGGCAATGGAAACCACTTCTGTAGAAAAATTTGCCAAGACCAATCATGATCATGGAAAGACCTTGATCATCCATGCCATGTGATGTGGCAAATATGAATAATTTTCATTGTTACAAGAATTTGGAGAGCAAGTTCTGACTTCTGGGAAACACAAATCTTTCTCAATAAATCCATCAGTCGCTCTAAGAAAAGATATCTTAAAGAATTTAAGAAACTTTAAGATTAATAGATCTGGGCCATCATAAAATAGTCACGGTGTTCCTGTGACAAGCTGCTTTGAAATCTGGAGAAATAATGTGCAAGTTATCTTCCTGCAGTCTAAGAAGAACCATGAGTGTGAGGAGAAGGTATTGAAGTCAGCTGCTGAGTGACCCTCTCTTTAGATCTTCGTGTATACTATATTGTTGGGCCTCAGTAAAGCAGCCAGCATAATTGAATGAACGGTACTCAATAAATCCAATAACCAGAATAGAATCAATGAAAGACTGCACCCACAGGGTGGACATCCTGTGTGCAAAAGACAACAAATTGTGCAAATACAAAAGAAAAAAAGAGAAATAATAATAATAAACAAACAAGCAATAAATATTAAGAACATGAGGTGAAGAGCCCTTAATGGTGAGTCCATAGGTTGTGGGAACGGTTCAGTGATGGGGCAAGTGAAGTTGAGTGAAGCTATCCCCTCTCACTCAATGTTAGCAAGACCAAGGAGCTGATTATTCACTACAGGAGTAGAAAACTGGAGATCCATGGGCCAGTTTTCATCAGTGGATCAAAGGTGGAGAGGGTCTGCAACATTAAATTCCTCAGAGTTATCATTTCAGAGGATTTGTCCTGTACCTAGCACATACTTGCCATTGTGAAGAAAGCACAGCAGCACCTCTACTTCCTTAAAAGCTTGCAAAGATTTTGTATGACATCTAAAACTTTGACAGGCTTCCATAGATGTGTGGTGGAGAGTATATTGACTGGTTTATCATGGCCCGGTATGGAAACACCAATTCCCTTGAACAGAAAATCATACAGAAAATAGAGAACATGGTCTAGTCCATCACAGGTTGTGCCCTTCCCAACATTGGGAACATCTATATGGAGTGCTGTCGCAAGAAAACAGCTTCTGTCATCAAGGACCCCTACCACATAAGCCACAATTTCTTCACGTTTCTGCCATCAGGAAGAAGGTACAGGAGCCTAAGGACTCACATCACCAGGTTCATGAATTGTTATTGCTCTTCAACCAGCAGACTTTTGAACCAGAGGGGTCAACTTCACACGCCCAACACCAAACAGTTCCCACAACCAAAGGGCTCACTTTCAAGGACTCTTCATCTCATGATATTTATTGCTTATTTACTTATTATTATTGTTATTTTTTCTTTTCTATGTGCAGTTTGTTGTCTTTTGCACATTGGTTGTTTGTTTATTCTGTTGGGTGTGGTCTTCCATTGATTCTATTGTGTTTCTTGGATTTACTGTTTATGCCTGCAAGAAAATGAATCTTGGTGTTGTATATGGTGACGTATATGTATTTTGATAATAAGTTTATTTTGAACTTTGAACAGAGGGTGGTGAATCTATAGAGTTTATTCCCACATACAGCTATGAAATAATTTGGTATATTTAAAGTAGAGGTTGATAGGTTCTTGATTAGTAAGGGCATCAAAGGTTATGGAGAGAAGGCAGAAGAATGGGGTTGAGAGGGATAATAAATCGGTCATGATCAAATGGCTATGCCGAATGACCATATTGAAGTAGTAAAATGGATTCAACAGTGGCTGGATGGGAGATGCCAGAGAGTAGTGGTGGATAACTGTTTGTCAGGTTGGAGACCGGTTAACTAGTGGTGTGCCTCAGGAATCTGTACTGGTTCCAATGTTGTTTGTCATATACATTAATGATCTGGATGACGGGGTGGTAAATTGGATTAGTAAGTATGCAGATCATACTAAGATAGGTGGCATTGTGGATAATGAAGTGGGTTTTCAAAGTTTGCAGAGAGATTTAGGCCAGTTAGAAGAGTGGGCTGAGTGATGGCAGATGTAGTTTAATGCTGATAAGTCTGAGGTGCTACATTTTGGTTGGAATAATCCAAATAGCACATACATGGTAAATGGTAGGGCATTGGAGAATGCAGCAGAACATAGTGATCAAGGAATAATGGTGCATAGTTCCCTGAAGGTGGAATCTCATGTGGATAGGGTGGTGAAGAAAGCTTTTGGTATGTTGGCCTTTATAAATCAAAGCATTGAGTATAGGAGTTGGGATGTAATGTTAAAATTGTACAAGGCATTGGTAAGGCCAAATTTGGAGTATTGTGTACAGTTATGGTCACCGAAATATAGGGAAGATGTCAACAAAATAGAGAGAGTACAGAGAAGATTTACTAGAATGTTACCTGGGTTCAGCACCTAAGTTACAGGGAAAGATTGAACAAGTTAGGCCTTTATTCTTTGGAGCGTAGAAGGTTGAGGGGGGACTTGATAGAGGTATTTAAAATTATGAGGGAGATAGATAGAGTTGACATGGATAGGCTTTTTTTCATTGAGAGTAGGGGAGATTCAAACAAGAAGACATGAGTTGAGACTTATGGGGCAAAAGTTTAAGGGTAACATGAGGGGGAATTTCTTTACTCAGAGAGTGGTAGTTGTGTGGAATGAGCTTCCAGTAGAAGTGATAGAGGCAGGTTCAGTATTGTCATTTAAAGCAAAATTGGATTGGTATATGGACAGGAAAGGAATGGAGAGTTATGGGCTGAGTGCGGGTCAGTGGGATTAGGTGAGAGTAAGCGTTCGGCACGGACTAGAAGGGCTGAGATGGCCTGTTTCCCTGCTGTAATTGTTATATGGTTATATGTCTTATGGTCTTCTGGTCTTACACATTCCCATTGGTTCTTTGAGTAGTGAAGTTCCTCAGATGGATCATATTTTGAAATTAGAATAACTTCAAAGCTAGAAATGACCACTCTGACTGGGGATCAGCTCATGATGTCTGGTATGTGTGCTGTTACTCACCTACAGAACAACTTTACCCGATATCAGTGGCTGATACAGCACCCAGGAAGTAAAAATCCACAGTCCTGATCAATAAGCTGCAGAATCTGGTACTCTGTACCTCCCTTTGCAATTGGATCTTCAATCTCCTAACTTGAAGACCACGATTTGTGCAGATTGCTGATAATGTCCCCTCCTCACTGACAATTAACACTGGCACACCTCAGGGGTGTGTGCTTAGCCCACTGCTCTACTCTCTGTGTACCTATGACTGTGTGGCTAGGCATGGCTCAAATGCTGTTAATAATTTGCTGATGATACAACCAATGTTGGTAGAATCTCAGATGGACTCGACAGGGCATACAGGAGCGAGATATACCAGCTAGTAGAGTGGTGTCGCAGCAACAACCTTGCACTCAATGTCAGTAAGACCAAAGAGCTGATTGTGGACTTCAGGAAGGGAAAGATGAAGGAACCAATCCTTATACAGGGATCAGAAGTGGAGAGAGTGAGCAATTTCAAGTTCCTGGGTGTCAAGATCTCTGAGGATCTAATGTGGTCATAACATATTGATACAGCTATGACGAAGGTAAGACAGCGGCTATACTTTATTGGGAGTTTGAGGAGATTTGAACCAATAAACACTATCCCACTTTTTAAATATATTATTCCTGTTTTAGCACTAGATTTAATTTAATATATATATTTAATTATATATATATATATATATATATATATATATATATATATATATTTACTGTAATTGATTTACTTATTCTTTTCTATATTATCATGTATTGCAATGTATTGCTGCTGCTACGTTAACAGATCACAGGTGACATTAAACCTGCTTCTGATTCTGATTCTGATAATTCTATCCAGTTAGTGTGGTTATACCATTTGGTAACTCATCTGATGATGTAATATAAAGTTGGACCCTGAGCTAAACCTGGGACCAATCAAAGAGTGTATCTTGTTACCTACTGCATTGTGTGATGGACCAGACTGTTAGCTAAGAAGATTTTACAGTGAAGTGATAGCCTGAACCTGAAGACCAAGGTCCACATGAGGGTAAATGGTTGATGCAGATTGAAGTCTCAGTTTTCCTTCTTGTGACGTCATGGAGTCATAGAGTAATAGAACACCACAGCACAGAAATAGCTTCTTTGGCCTATCTCATCCATGCCAAAATATTATTCTGCCTGGTTCCATCCACCTACACCTGGACCATAGCTCTCCATACCCCTGTCATCCACATACTTATCCAGACTTCTCTTAAATGTTGCAATCAAGGCTGCATCCACCATTTCCACCGGCAGCTCATTCCACACTCTTTCCACCCTCTGACTGAAGAAGTTACCCCTCATATTCTCCTTAAATATTTTAGCTTTCACCCTTAACCTTTAGATATATATAAATACATATATACTTGTCCGGTTGTGTTTTTACTTTCTATTCTATATGTGCTTGTATATGCGAGGACTGGGCCTCAAAGCCATGGTGTCGCCTAGAGGGCATCAGGGCCAGTCGACAGAAGGTACTGGTGGGCTGGGGGATGGTGGTTCTGGACTATATACATATGCATATTCTATGTCATTGTATTTTTACTGATATTCTATATGTGTTTGTTGACTTGTATGCATCAAGCCGCAGCTTTGTGCTGGGGATGGAGGCAGGGAGGTGGACCTTGGGACTCTTATTATGTGATTGTGATCTTGTGTGTGACTGATGGTAATGTGTCTTTGCACATTGACCCCGTAGTAACGCTGTCTCATTTAGCTGTTGTCATGAGTATACATGTATGGTTAAATGACAATGAAATGAAATGAATTGAATTGAACCTATGACCTCTAGTTATAGTCTTACTCAACCTCTGTGGAAAAATGCAGCAGGCCAGGCAGCATCTATAGGAAGAAGTACAGTCGACATTTTGGGACAAAGGGTCTTGGCCCAAAACGTTTACTGTACTTCTCCCTATAGATGCTGCCTGGCCTGCTGCATTCCACCAGCATTTTGTGTGTGTTGCTTGAATTTCCAGCATCTGCAGATTTCCTCGTCTCTGTGGAAAAAGCGGACTTGCATTTATCCTATCAATACCCCTCATAGTTTTGTATATCTTTATCCCCTCATTCTCCTATGCTCCAGGTAATAAAGTCTTAATCTTCTCAACCTTTCCTATAGCTGAGGTCCTCAAGTTCCAGCAAATCCTTGTAAATTTTCTCCCTATTCTTTTAATCTTATTGAAACTCCGGACTATAACTTTCAAAGAGTGAGTCTATAGTGTTGCTCTTAATGGTAAAAGGAAAAACGAGGAAACTAAGGAAGCCTAAACACAAGAAATTCTGCAGAAGCTGGAAATCCAATGCAATACACACTAAATACTGGAGGTACTCAGCAGGTCAGGCAGCATCCATGGAAATGAACAAACAGTGGACATTCTGGGCCGAGACCCTTCTTCATCCTTGCTGGTATGCAGGACTGAAGAACAGGTGTAGCTTAGCAACTGTTTGGCAGTGAGCCAGCCAAAAATCTGATCATTACCACAACTTCTGCTGTCCTTGATTCGTGTGAAGTGGAGCCCAGCTGCAAGCATGAATTCACATATGAAAATATCACATTAACGGCTGCCGTTGGTCAGGATGGACTAGTTTGTCCCTGCTGTTCTTTGCATTCTTATATATGTACATTAACTGCATTACCTGACTGTAAAATCTACTTCCTAATCAAAATTATGCAGTGATTACCACGGACACAGATCACATGTAGTGTGTGATGTTAGTCTCTTTAACTTTTTGTGAGCATTTAAGATGTCATCAAAGTGGCATGTTACATTCATAAGAAATTATTACAAACATGAGAAATTCTGCAGATGCTGGAAATCCAAAGCAACACACACAAAGTGCTGAAGGAACTCAGCAGACCAGGACGATTCTATGGAAAACAGTAAGCAGTCGACGTCCTGAGGAAGGGCCTCGGCCCAAAACTTTGACTATTTGTTCTTTTGCATAAGTGGCTCCCTGCCCTGCTGAGTTCCTCCAGCATTTTGTGTGTGTTCTTAAATAAATGATTAGTTGGTCTCTAGTGTGTATGACTTGATATAGTATGTTCCTGTATGTGAAGGAAGTCATAAATAGTAGTGTAAGTGCTTTGTAGAAAAGGTTTAATTGAAAAAAAGATTACTAATATCTCTCTTGTGGAATTGTGCATTGATGGAAATGTCAGTATTATAATTAGAGCCAAACTTTGATTTGAGAGTTTCTACATAATTGTTTCCTTGATAACGTTTGTCTGCACCCTGCTATAGACATTACCGCTGCCTCACCATCCCTCACCTCTGCAACATATTTCCATTTTTCATTTTTCAAGTTCTGATGAAGGGACCTTAATGTGAATTGTTTACTGTGTTTCACTCGCCATGGATGTAATTTGACCTGCTGAATGCATCTATCACTCTGTGTTTCTGTCACGTTATGGTAGGTAGAGTGTTGAAGTGGGTGAAAAAGCATCTGCAGTTTTGGTTAGGTTATGACAGCAAACTAGGCAAAGCCGACACACCAAGGTTTTGTTGACCCTTTCTTGAAGGGAAATAAATAAAGGATTCTCTTACCTAAGAGAGAAGTGATTTTCTCACCTAGCAGGCTGAATAAAAGTAGATGTGCTCCATTCACGTACAACATAGCAATAAATAAACATGAATATTGTGTACTGCAGCTACATAAAAAGCTTTTAAATGTAGTGGCATCATTTTTCCTGACAGTTACCTCTGATAAAGTTGAAAAGTAACCCCTGCACCGTGCACTTATGATTACTTATGTAGCAATGGTATGTGAAAGGAAAAACCTACTTCTCCATTTAACTTTAGTACAAACAAAAACACTATCCTACTTAGCAACACACACAAAATGCTGAAGGAACTCAGCTGGTGAATTGAATTGAATTGAACATTGGATTGACTTTATTTCTTACATCCTTCACATACATGAGGAGTAAAAATCTTTACATTACATTTCCATCTAAATGTGCAATGTGCAATCATAGTAATTTATAATAAATAGAACAGTCAATATAACATAGAAAACACTCAAATCAGCGTGAGTTAATCAGCCTGATGGTCTGGTGGAAGATGCTGTCCCGGAGCCTGTTGGTCCTGGCTTTTATGCTGCGGTACTGTTTCCCGGATAGTAGCAGCTGGAATAGATTGTGGTTGGGGTGACTCAGGTCCCCAATGATCCTTTGGGCCCTTTTTACTCACCTGTCTTTGTAAATGCTCTGAATCATGGGAAGTCACAACTACAGATGTGCTGGGCTGTCCGCACCACTCTCTGCCGAGTCCTGTGATTAAAAGAGGTACAGTTCCCATGCCAGGCAGTGATGCAGCCACTCGGGATACTCTCAATTGTGCCCTTGTAGAAAGTTCTTAGGATTTGGGGGCCACACCAAACTTTCTCAAACGTCTGAGGTGAAAGAGGTGTTGTGAAAGAGGTGTACAGACCACGTGAGGTCCTCAGTGATGTGGATGCCAAGGAACTTGAAGCTGTTTACCCTCTCAACCTTAGATCCATTGATGTCAGTAGGGGTTAGCCCAGTTCTATTCCTTCTGTATTCCACAACCAGCTCCTTTGTTTTTGCGATATTGAGGGAGAGGTTGTTTTCTTGACACCACTGTGTCAGAGAGATGACTTCTTCCCTGTAAGGCCACCTCGTTATTGTTTGAGATACAACCAATCAATGTAGTGTTGTCAGCAAATTTAATTAGCAAATTAGAGCTGTGGGTAGCGACACAGTCATGGGTATACAGGGAATAAAGATGGGAGCTTAGTACACAGCCCTGAGGGGCTCCTGTGTGGAGAGTCAGAGGGGTGGAGGTGAGGGAGCCCACTCTTACCACCTGCTGACGATCTGACAGGTAGTCCAGGATCCAGCTGCACAAGGCAGAATCAAGGTCGAGGTCTCTGAGCTTCAGGCAGCATCTAAGGATGTTAATAGTTGACATTTTGGGTAGACTGAGAAGGAAGAGGGAAGACACTAGAATAAAGAGGTGCGGGGAGGGGAAGGAGGCTAGCTGGAGCCAGGTGGGTGGGAAGGGTAAAGTGCTGGAGAAGAAGGAATCTGATAGGAGAGGGGAGTGGACCACAGGTGAAAGAGAAGGAGGAGGGGACACAGGGGGAAGTGATAGGTAGGCGAGAAGAAGTAAAAGGTCATAGAGGGGGAATAGAGGAAGGGGCGGGGTTTTTTTTCTACTGGAAGGAGAAATCATTATTTATGTTACCCAGATGGAATATACGGTGTTACTTAGTTTGTAGGAAGCAGTTAAAGACACAATCAGTTCATGGCCTTGGAGTCTTGAAATGCAGTTCACCAAAACTCAATCTCAATCCTATCAAACAGCCTTTCCAGCACTTATCTTTTGCAAAGACGTAACCTTGGACTTCCTATTGAGGATGTTATGCTTTACATTCCTTTTATAAAGCAATAAGTTCTTGCACTTCCAGTGTCCTTAATAATGTTTTCATTGCCTGATGCAGATAGATTTTTGCTCAGCCCTGAACAAGCATAAAGGGCTTAGAAATGAAAAGTACTGACAGAACAGTACCAAACTTAGTGACATTATGATAAAACCCTGGTGTATTAATTCAGCCCCCACGCACTTGTCCTCACTGTACTTTGTGAATAATTTGTAGGGGAGTAGTGCATGGTAAAGGGCAAGATTACTGTGAATTAAATAAACTACAACCACTTTGATATCAGATCAGAGTTCTTGACTAGATGCTAGACGAGAATCTGAACGAGGCAGAAATCCAAAAAACACTATCGTAGACTGAACTAAAGTTGAGCTAATGATTGTGCTCCGAATCTCTGTTCAGATACTCTTTAAATATTAAAATCCTGGTGCTAAAGCATGACACCAATTAGCAGAGCGGGCCTGAATCAAAACAGCAGCCGGGATGTGGATTACAAATTACAGCAGGAGATAGAAAAGGCGTGTCAGAAAGGCAATGTCATGATAATCGTTGGGGATTTTAACATGAAATTGGATTGGGAAAACCAAGCCAGTACTGGACCTCAAGAGAGAGGATTTGTAGAAAGTCTAAGGAATGGCTTTTTAGAACAGCTTGTTGTTGAGCCCACTAGGGGACTGGCTGTTCTGGATTGAGTGTTGTGCAATGATCCAGAGGTGATAAAGAGAGTTTAAGATTATGGAACCCTTAGGGAACAGTGAGCACAATATGATTGAGTTCACTTTGAAATTTGAGAAGGAGAAACTAAATTCCAATGTGTCAGTATTCCAGTGGAATAAAGGAAATTTCAATGGCATGAGAGGGGAGTTGCCAAGGTTGACTGGAAAGGGACACTGGCAGGAAGGACAGCAGAGCAGCAATGGCTGGAGTTTCTGTGAAAAATGAGGGAAGTGCAAGACAGATATATTCCAAATAAGAAATTTTCAAATGGAAGAAGGACACTACCATGGCTGGCAATTGAAGTCAGAGCCAAAGTAAAAGCAAAAGAGAGGGCATACAAGGAAGCCAAAGCTAGTGGGAAGATAGAGGATTGGGAAGCTTTTAAAAACTTGTAGAAGGAAACTAAGAAGGTCATTAGGAAGGAAAAGATGAATTATGAAAAGAAGCTTTTTATATAAAGAAGCAATTATATAAAGGGTAAAAGAGAGTTGAGGGTAGATAATAGGACCAATAGAAAATGACATGGAAGATATTGTAATGAGAGATGCAGATATGGCAGAGGAACTGAATGTGTATTTTGCGTCAGTCTTCACAGTGGAAGACATCTGCAGTATACCGAACATTCAAGAGTGTTAGGGAAGTGAAGTATGTTCTGTGAAAATTATGACTAAGAAGGTTCACAGGAAACTTAATGGTCTGAGGGTGGATAAATCTCCTGAACCTGATGGAATGCACCCTCGGGTTCTGAAGGAAGTAGCTGGAGAGACTGTAGAGGCATTAACAATGATCTTTCAAGAATTGATAGATTCTGGCATTGTACCGGATCACTGGAAAATTGCAAATGTTACTTTGCTATTTAAGAAGGGTGGGAGGCAGCAGAAAGGAAACTATAGACCTGTTAGCCTGACATCAATGGTTGGGAAGTTGTTGGAACCAATTGTCAGGGATGGGATTATGGAATATCTGGAGGCACATGACAAGATAGGGTAAAGTCAGCATGGTTTCCTGAAAGGAAAATCCTGCTTAACTAACCTACTGCAATTTTTTGAGGAAATTACAAACAGGGTAGACAAAGGAGATGCAATAGATGTGGTGTACTTGGATTTTCAGAAGGCCTTTGACAAGGTGCCGCACATGAGGCTGCTTAGCAAGATAAGAGCCTATGGAATTACAGGGGAGTTACTAGCATGGGTGGAGCATTGGCTGATCGGCAAAAAACAGAGAGTGGGAGTAAAAAGATCCTATTCTGGTTGGCTGCCTGTTACCAGTGGAGTTTCACAGGGGTTGGTGTTGAGATCATTGCTTTTTATGATGTATGTCAGTGAATTGGACTACGGGATTAATGGATTTGTGGCTAAATTTGCCGATGATACAAAGATAGGTGGAGGAGCTGGTAGTACTGAGGAAACAGAGAGCCTGCAGAGTGACTTAGATAGTTTAGAGGAATGGGCAAAGTAGTGGCAAATGAAATGCAATGTTGGAAAGTGTATGGTCATGCACTTTTGTGGAAGAAATAGATTGGCAGACTATTATTTAGATGGGATGAGAATTCAAAATGAAGAGATGCAAAGGGACTTGGGAATCCTCGTGCAGGACACCCTAAAGGTTAACCTCCAGACTGAGTCAGTGGTGAAGAAGGTGAGTGCAATGTTGACATTCATTTCTAGAGGTATAGAACATAAGATCAGGGATGTGATGTTGAGGTTCTCTAAGGCACTTGTGAGACCACACTTGGCGTATTGTGTGTAGTTGTGGGCTCCTTATTTTAGAAAGGATATACTGACATTGGAGAGGGTTCAGAGAAGATTCATGAAAATGATTCCAGGAATGAAAGGGTTACCATATGAGGAACGTCTGGCAGCTCTTGGGCTGTAATCCCTGGAGTTCAGGAGAATGAGGGGGGATATCACAGGAACATTCTGAATGTTAAAAGGCCTGACCAGATTAGATATGGCAAAGTTATTTCCCATGGTAGGGGAGTCTAGGACAAGAGGGCACGACTTTAGGATTGAAGGACGTCCATTTAGAACAGAGATGCGGAGAAATTATTTTACTCAGAGGGTGGTAAATCTGTGGAATTTGTTGCCATGAGCGTCTGTGGAGGCCAAGTCATTGGGTGCATTTAAGGCAAAGATAGGTAGGTTCTTGATTAGCCAGGGCATCAAAGGGTGGGGAGAAGGCAGGGAAGTGGGGATGACTGGAAGAATTGGATTGGCCATAACTGAATGGCGAAGCAGACTTGATGGTCCGAATGGCCTGCTTCTGCTCCTATATCTTATGGCCTTATGGTCTTAATCTTTAAAGAGGCTGCACCAGCTAGCCATAGTCTGGAACATCAGAGCATCTAAACCCTCAAAGTTGGTATGGTCAGGTGTGTACCTTAATACAGTTAGAAATAGACGGACTTCTTTGTAGAATTTGTTAGTTTCATCTATTTGTTAATTCATGATTGCATCCGAGGAATAGCAAAGTTTAATTGCTTAGGTTTTTATAGTTTAATTGATTCTTATATTAACTGAATCAAGCAAAGTTTGATATTTACTTAGTTGACCCAACAGCTCTTTGGTAATGTGGGATTGTAACCAATCAAGATAGATTGTTGTTCCAACTTTGTTTCAAGGACCAAGGATTGACTTTATTCACCATATTGGTTTTCCTAGTACCAATGAAAGATCATCAATCTAAAATGCTAAGTTGGCTTCTCCTTCACAGATACTGCCTGACCAGATGAGTACTTCTATTGTTTTCTGTTTTCGTGTCAGGTTTAGAACACAGAGCATAGTACAGCACAGGAACATGCCCTTCAGCCCACCATGTCTGAAATTAAAGAAATTTAAAGATGAATTTATTTGTACATTGAATCGTAAAGTGAAATGCTTTGTTTGTGTCAACGACCAACACAGTCCGCGGATGTGCTGGGGGCAGCCTGCAAGTATCACCATGCCAACATAGCATGCTCACAACTTACTAACCCTAACTTCTATGTCTTTGGAATGTGGGAGGAAACCAGAGCACCCAGAGGAAACCTATATGGCCATGGAGAGGACAAACAAATTCCTAGCAGACAGTGGCAGGAACAGAACCAAGATTCCTGGTGCTATGTGCTTTGTGCTAACTGCTGTGCTACCATGCTACCCTGTGCAGAATATGATGCCAAATTAAGCTAAATCTCTTTTGCCTATGCATGATCCACATCCCTCCATTTCTTACATATTGTGCTGCATGTTTTCCTATGTTTCTATATTCAGGTGTCTATTGAAAGGCCTCTTAAATGCCACTATTGTAGCTGTTTTCATCACTATTTCTGGCACTCTGATCCAGGCATCTACCACTGTCTCTCTGAAAATCTTGCCTAAAACATCTCCTTTAATTACCTCCCTCTTCACCTTACAAGCATGTCCTCTGGTGCTTGGCATTTCTTCCCCAAGAGAGAGATTCTGACTGTCTGGTCCAATGAGAATATATGGCACTTCCGTGGTAGTGTGCCATTTTAATTTCTGAAACTAGCAAGGTCACAAACATTAAGCAGTTTCTTTGCAACAAGTCGAATGCTTGGTGGGAGAGATATTCCGTAGTGCCTGTTTCTCTGACTTTGCAGGGGGTTCCTCTGGGTGCTCTTGTTTCCTCCCATTTATGAGTTAGAGTTAATAAGTTGTGAGCATGCTATGTTGGTACTGGAATTGCAGGCTGCTCACTGATGTCATTTGACGCCAATGACGCATTTTGCTGTATGCTTTGATATTTCTATGTACACTTGACCAATAAACTTCATCTTTGATCCTTATCCTTATAGAAGGAATGCCAGAAGGTTCCAGTATCTGCACTCTGTGTCATGATGGTGTGATGCTCTTAAAATTGTGAATGCTCCACTGTGAATGCCTGCTAGAAAATTAATCTCAGGGTATACATGGTGACATATATGTACTAGAGGTGCCTTTCCTTAATGAATTAATTTTGGGAAGAAGACATTTAATTTTACAGCTAAATTAAATCAAGTCTTCAGTGAATATTTATATTTTAACATAATAATTGATAAACCTAAAATTGCTGATTGATTGTAGATGGTACAGTGCTAAGAACAATTGCAGTATTAAAGATATGGGTATGATGTTATGGCCATCGTGGATGAAGGATGATTGTAGCTGGGAGCTGAATGTCCAAGGTTACACATAGTATTAGAGGGATAGGATGGTAGGTAGAGGTGCTGGGGTGGCTCTACTGGTAAAGAATGACATCAAATCAGTAGAAAGATGTGACATAGGATCGGAAGCTAAATCCTTGTAGGTTGAGTTAAGAAAGTGCAAGGGTAAAAGGACCCTAATGGTAGTTATATGCAGGCCTCCAAACAGTAGCTGAGAGGTGGACTACAGATTGCAATGGGAAATAAAAAAATGCATCTCAAAAGGGAAATGTTATGATAGTCATGGGTGATTTCAACATGCATGTTGATTGGGAAAATTAGGTTGGTAATAGACCTCAAGAGAGCGAGCTTGTTGAATGCCTATAATATGGCTTTTTAGAGCAGCTTGTCATTGAGCCTAATAGGGGATCAGCTAATCTGGATTAGGTGCTATGTAATGAATTGGAGGTGAGTAGGGAGCTTAAGGTAAAAGAACTCTTAGAAGGCAGTGATCACATTATGATTGAGTTCAACTTGAAATTTGATAGGGAGAAAGTAAAGTCTGACGTAGCAGTATTTCAGTGAAGGAAAAGAATGGCGGAGCAGACTTGATGGGGAAAATGGCCTAAATGATCTAAGAAGTGAGGGTTATAACTTAACTGATTGTGTACATCTCAGTCTGGATCTGCTCCAACAAGTCAGCCTGGTGGAGAGTGCTTTGCTGATAAATTGCTTTAAAGTTGCTTTTCCAGGCCATGTGTTGTTTCTGGGTCACAGAAGTGTAGCCTCCCACTCCCTGAGCACCCAATACCAGCACCATATGCTCTTCAGATAATAGTTAGCACAACTTGATTGCAGAATAGGATTGCTGCTGTTCCGTTTCACTCTAATAATGCAAGTCAAGCTCGAACAATGGACAAAGCTGACTATTTGTGGTAGTGGGACATTTCAAATTCTGGTCCAACCAAGGTTGCAAACTTTAAGCAGTTTCATGTAGCAGGTCCAAAGCCTGGTGGGAGGGACACTTCTTAGTACCCATTACTGGCACCAAGCTTTAGGGAAAGAATGTCAGAGGTTACAGCCTATATGATGGATTGTCGTGTATGCCTCTACTGAATAATCTCATCAGTGTTTATTCCACCTAATAATATGTCCATATATCTTTGAAATGTTCAGTTAGTTTCACCACTACTTTTAAGTATTCGTTTGATATGTGCTGTGTCATATGATGTAGGTGATTGTGGTCTTTCTATGACCATGATTGTTCTTGGCAAGTTTTTCTACAAAAGTGGTTTTGACCATAAGACCATAAGGTATAGGAACAGAACTAGACCATTTGGCTGATCGAGTCTGCTCTGCCATTTTATCATGGCGGATCCAATTTTCCTCTCAGTCCCGATCTCCTGGCTTCTCTTCGTATCCCTTCATACCCTGATCAATCAAGAACATATTAACCTCGGCCTTAAATATGCATAAAGACTGGGCCTCCACAGCTGCCTGTGGCAAAGTATTTCACAGATTCACCACTCTCTGGCTAAAGAAATTCCTCATCTCCATTCTAAAAGAAAGCCCTTCTATTCTAGGCTGTGTCCTCTGGTCTTAGACTCTTCCACCATAGGAAACATCCTCTCCATATCCTCTTTATCAAGGCCTTTGGCCATTTGATAGGTATTAATGATGTCATCCCTCATTCTTCTGAATTCCAGCAAGTACTGGCCCAGAGCCCTCAAACACACTTCATGTGACAAACCATTCAATCCTGGAATCACTTTTGCGAACCTCCTTTGAATCCTCTCCAGTTTCAGCACATTCTTTTGGCACATAAGTGATCCTAAAACTGCTCACTATACTCCAAGTAAGGCCTCACCAGTGCTTTATAAAGTTTCAACAGTACATCCTTGCTTTTAAATTCTAGTCCTCTTGAAATGAATGCTAACACTATCATTGAATCTGCCTTCCTCATCACAGACTCAACCTCCAAATTAACTTTTAGGGAATCTTGCAGAAGGACTTCCAAACCCTTTTGCACCTCAGAATTTTGTATTTTCTCTCCATTTAGAGAATAGTCAACCCTTTCATTTCTTCTACCAAAATACATGACCATACACTTCCTGACATTGGATTCCATCTGGCATTTCATTGCCCATTCTCCTAATCTGTCTAAATCCTTCTGTAGCCCCTCTATTTCATCAAAACTACCTGCCACTCCTCCTATCTTCATATCATCTGCAAACTTTGCAAGAAAGCCATTAATTCCATCATTCAAATCATTGACATATAATGTAGAAAGAATTGGTCTCCAACACAGACCCCTGTGGAACACCACTAGTCACCGGCAGCCAGCGAGAAAAAGCTCCCTTTGTTTCCACTCTTTGCCTCCCGTCAATCAGCCACTGCTTTAACCATGCTATAATCTTTCTTGTAATACCATGGGCTTGAAGCTTGTTAAGCAGCCTCATATGTGGTACCTTGTCAAAGGCCTTCTGAAATTCCAAGTACACAACATCAGCTGATTCTCCTCTGTCTATCATGCTTGTTATTTCTTCAGAGAATTCCATCAAAATTCGTCAATCAATGTTTTCCCTTGAAGAAACCATGCTGACTACAGCCTATTTTATCATATGCCTCCAAGTACCATGAGACCTTATGCTTAATAATTGACTCCAGCATCTTCCCAACCACTGAGGTCAAACTAACTGGCCTACAGTTTCCTTTTTTCTGACTCCCTTCTTGAAAAGTGGAGTGACATTTGCAATTTCTTCCAGTCTTCCAGAACCATTCCAGAATCTAATGTTTCTTGAAAGGTCATTACTAATGTTTCCACAATCCTGAGTTGTGGAATCACTCAACATCCTGACTTGGAAGTATATTGCCATTCCTTCATTGTTGCTGGGTCAAAATCATGGAATTCTATCCCTAACACCACTGTGGGCATACCTGTTGTGGTTCAAAAAGGCAGCTCCTCACCACCTTCTCAAGGGCAGCTAGAGATGGGCAATAAATGCTGGCTTAGCAGGCGACACGCACATCCCGTAAATGAATAAAAAAATCTCTTCAGCTAACTCTTTCAGAACTCTGGCATGTACACCATGTGGTCCAGGTGACTTATCTACCTTCAGACCTTTCAGTTTCTGAAGAGCCTTCTCTCTGGTTATGGTAACTTCACACACTTCATGCCTCCTGACAGCTGGAACTTCCACCATACTGCTAGTGTCTTCCTCAGTGAAGACTGATGCAAAATACTTATTCAGTTCTTCTGCCATTTCTTTGTCCCCCATTACTACCTCTCCAGCATTGTTTTCCAGTATTCCAATATCCACTCTAGCCTTTCCTTTACACTTTACGCTTGCTCATGCCTTCTTCTAGGCAGTGCTCTTACGAGACAGGTGGCCCCCAGTATTATCAATAGTCTTCAAAGATTATCTGCCTAGTGTCGCATAACCAGGGCTTGTGATATACACAAGCTGCTCATACAACCATTCACCACCTGCTTCCATGACTTCTCTTGACCTTGTTCGGGGTTTGGCGGGTGGGGGAGTGGTGGTTAAGCAGATGCTAAACCTTGTCCAAGGGTGACCTGCAAGTTAGCGGAGGAAAGGAGCACTTTACACCTCCTTTGGTAGGGAATTATCTCCACCCTGCCACCAAACTTTTAAGTATACCAACAACAAATAAAATTTGAGAACAGTTTCAAATAAATTAAAATAAGAAATCCTATTAAAGTAAAACAATAATAATGCTGTTATTTTTAATCGTCACTAGCATGGTGGAGCATTGTCTGGTCGGCAGAAAACAGAGAGTGGGAATAAAGGGATCCTATTCTGGCTGGCTGCCAGTTACCAGTGGAGTTCCACAGGGGCTGGTAGTGGGACCACTGCTTTTTACGATGTGTGTCAATGATTTGGACTATGGTATTAATGGATTTGTGGTTAAATTTCCCCATGATACAAAGATAGGTGGAGGAGCGGGTAGTGCTGAGGAAACAGAGAGGCTTGGATAGTTTAGGGGAATGGGCAAAGAAGTGGCAAATGAAATACAATGTTGGAAAGTGTATGGTCATGCGCTTTGGTGGAAGAAATAAACAGGCAGACTATTATTTAGATGGGAGAGAATTCAAAATGCAGAGATGCAAAGGGACTTGGGAGTCCTCATGCAGGATACCCTAAAGGTTAACCTCCAGGTTGAGTTGGTGGTGAAGAAGGCGAATGCAATGCTGGCATTCATTTCTAGAGATACAGAATATAAGAGCAGGGATGTGATGTTGCAGCCCTATAAGGCACTCATGAGACCACACTTGGAGTATTGTGTGCAGTTTTGAGCTCCTTATTTAAGAAAGGATATACTGACATTGGAGAAGGTTCAGAGACGATTCACGAGAATGATTCCAGGGTTGAAAGGGTTACCATATGAGGGACATCTGGCAGCTCTTGGGCTGTATTCCCTGTAGTTCAGGTGAATGAGGAGGGATCTCAGAGAAACATTCCAAATGTTAAAAGACTGACCAGATTAGATATGGTAAAGTTATTGTTATAATGTGAGTATTATTAAAAGTAAGTTAATACTAATCGGGAAGCTGTTGGTAGCAAGAGGCGGGATCCGGGGTTGGCGGGGTTTTTACTTCCGCTCTTTTCACTCCCAGTATGCATTGTATATCGTTCCTCCACCCAGGCCGCACGAGGTACCTGGAAGCCTCTATATTGTAAATATCATTTGCCGTCCCCGATAAAGATGCTCTTTTGGCCGTCAAATTGTCAAGTGGTCTTTTTGTAAAGTAGAAGTTACCACAGTTATTTCCCATGGTAGGGGATTCTAGGACAAGAGGTCACGACTTCAGGATTGAAGGACATTTATTTAGAATTGAGATGCGGATAAATTACTTTAGTCAGAGGGTGGTAAATCTGTGGAATTTGTTCCCATGAGTGGCTGTGGAGGCCAAGTCATTCGGTGTATTTAAGGCAGAGATGGATAGGTTCTTGATAAGCCAGGGCATCAAAGGGTATGGGGAGAAGTGGGGATGACTGGAAGAATTGGATCAGCCCATGACTCAATGGCGAAGCAGACTTGATGGGCCAAATGGCCTATTTCTGCTCCTATACATTATGGTCTTATGGTCTATATGTCATATAAAATATCCATTTTGCTATTACAATGATAATGTGTTTAGAGTCTAACCCAAAGCTGATGTCTGCTCTCTGATGGGCTTCCCTTTGTGTTAACTGGAAAAGAGAAACAATGTGAAGACAAAATTTAAAAAACAACAGAATTACATTAAACACAAGAGACTCTGTAGACGCTGGAAGTCCAGAGCAACCCACACAAAATGCTGGAACTCAGCAAGTCAGGCAGCATCTATAGAGAGGAATGTTTCAGGCCACGACATTGTACATGTGACAATAATGAATTAGCTACCAATTAGAGTGATAGACTGCTGGGATTAGAACTTGTCCTAATTTCTATGAAGGAGTGGGATGAGGGGCCTGAAGGTATTGTTCCTAAATTTGGTGATGAAAAAAAAGTAGGTCAGAAAATAAGTTGTGAAAGAGATTGCTCTCATCATTATGTGCCGTGTCATATGACATCATCATTGTGTGCCGTGTTGTATGACGTGGGCGGTCATGGTCCGATCTCTATGATCATTCTTGGCAAATTTTTCAACAGAAGTGGTTTGCAATTGCCTTCATCTGGGCAGTGTCTGGCCAGAAAGGGATATGGATCTGTTAAATGAGGGGCAAAGGTCCATCAAATAGTATAATGTTGCAAAATGTGAAATTACCTACGTTGTCTGGAAAATCAGAAAAGCTTATTATGCGACAGATTGCAGAGCTCAGTTACAGCAGCATCTGCAGGTCTCAGTGCTTGATTCAATAAGCATTATTATTCATTTACAGCATGTAATTAAGAAAGCTATTAGATGTCTGCTTATTGCAAGGGGAGGTGAATACAAATCCGGTGAGTTTATATTTAAGTTATATAGAGCATTAGTGCAACCACATCTAGAGTAAAGCATGCAGTATAGGAAGCATGTTAATGCTTTGAAATGTTCCGGAAGGTTTCCTAGACTGAGATCTGCATGTACGTCATACACACAAGAGTTCCTGCAGATGCTGGAAATCCAGAGTAACACACACAAAATGTTGGAGGGATTTAGTTGTCCCGATGAAGGATCTCGGCCTGAAACATCGTCTCTTTATTCCTTTCCATAGATGATGTCTGACCTACTGAATTCCTCCAGCATTTTGTGTGTGTTACCCTGGATTGTACAAATTGTCTTATGAGGAAACTGTGGACAAACTTGGCTTTTATTTAGAATTTTTATATTTAGAATTTTATCTGCCATTTAGAAGAGTGAGTGGGACTTACCTGAAGTATATAAGATCCTGAGGAATTTTTGACAAGGAAGATGTGAAGAGGATAGGTCCTCTTGTGAGAGAATCTATAATCAGGGGTCACTACTTAAAGGACTTGCCCAGATGATGCAAAACTTTTTCTCTGAATGTTGTGAATCTTCAGAACTCGCTTTCGCAAAGGGAGGTGGAAACAGCATCTTCATATATCTTCAAGGCAGAGATGAAAACCTGAGGAGAAAGGTCACTGGTGCTGATTTGCAGTTACAATCTGATCAGCCAGGATCTTAATAAGTTGCGTAGCCAGTGCTGGGGCTGACTGACTTACTGCTGGTCCTAGTTTGTATATAACACAAACACAATAATTTGTGGGGCTTGGCTGGCTATTTGGATGAATTGCTCATATTGCTTATTGCTTATATTGCCTAAATGTTTATTTTTCCCTGGAAGACTGCATTTGAATCGCTCATATTTAGTTGGAGATTGGAATCCATAATTTGTGACCATGTTAAGGAGATACTCGTGGATGATTTGACATGTTGGAGTGGCTGTCTAACTCATGCTGCTCTTAGGGTTGTTAATTGGCTGATTATCAGATTACTTACTAAAGTTGGCCTAAGTAATTTTTATCTGGGGAATGATTAATTGCTCACATTTATCCTCTCCTCGATGACGGTGTTACCACAGCTGCTATTGTGTGAAAGTGCAAACGTGCGAGTGATGTGACTGCCTGGATCTGATTGATAGCATGTGATGTTGAAATGAAAGGCATGATCTCCAATCGTACTGATGTAACAGAGGATTTCCAGGTCTGATGTGCCCCATGCCTAGAGTCAAAAATGGCATATTACGCCAAAGATCCTTACCTTTGGAATGATGACTTACCTTTGAAGAATGATGACTTAATTATAAGAGAAAAAAAATGGAACACCTTCCTGTAGTGATGCCCACCATTTGGTTCAAGTCATACTCAAGCTATTTTTAGTAAAGTAAATGCCTGTTGACTTGCTACATATTAATATTCTACAGGTAGTCCACATCGTAGAAAACTCAGAAAAGTCAGAGTTTTCAGATTTTTATTTATATATAAAATTAATTATTTGGGTAGATAACAGTATTGATTTATCTCTTCAATAGGTTCAGGTATTTTTATCTAGCCAGTATACATATTTAACTCTTCAAGTGGTTAGCTTTCATCTAAAAATCTGTCCTACTGTTTTGGTATCAATCATCGATTGAGGACTGAGGCACAGAGTCACATAATCATACAGGGCCTTCAGCCACTTGTAACCATAGCAACTTTCAAGTGTCCATCTATATCAATTCCATTTACCAGCATTGGTGATTTAAGTGCTAGTCTAGAACTTCTTTAATGTTGTGAGAAAACTGACATTTACAACAAATTTGGGCTGAGAATTCCAAACTCCAGAACTTTCTCGGTGAAAAAAAAACCCTCCTCAGTTCTCCTGTTATTCTAATCCTATTTTTAGATATCTCTGCTGTGGTGAGTAGTTTTTGTTACGAATGCAGCAGCGATGAATATGAAACTGAGACAGGGTTTAAAATAAATCCCAAGATTTATTAACCTCTGCTCAAACTTAGAAAAGTAAACAAACAACTAACTTAACCAGAAGTTAACAGTTAGGCGGCACAGACATTCAAACTTAGAAACTGTTCTTAACGAGTTCTCATCCAAGCACAGACTTAGAGTGAAAATTCAAAAGTCCATGTGATTTATACAGTCAGTAAGGAGAGACTTCCCCGAAATAAACAATTCCTTCAAAGTAACAACGATCTGCTGATCCCACAGCCAGGAGATGCCTTGTTCACAGAAATCACGAGGAAATAAAAGGAACTGACCTTTTGACTGGAGGGTGGTCACTGCACAAACCTTCCTGACCTTGCAGGGGTTCAACTCAAATGTGCATGCCACAATTCTTGAATGAAGTAAAAAAAAAAGTTGATCGTTCCCAAGACGCTGAACAACATTAACTTCATCCAAACCTTTGAACTTGGATAACTCCGGTAATGTCTTCACTCTCCGATACTGGACTGTAAGGGAAAAATAAACGTGCAACAAACAGAATCAGTGGAGCCTCCACAGCTCCGACTGGCAACAACAACGTTGCATCAAAAAGAAAAATGAGAACTCCGTCACAGTCACGGGCTTTGGTTTTAAATACTGTTTGGAACATGCTATCACGTGACATAACATGACCCCACGGTCAAAAGACAATTACATCATCCCACTCACAAGACCTGTGGGTATGTAACATTTTCAACTATCTATTCTTACAACGTCCCTTATTATTTTGTATATCTTGATCAAGTCCCGTTTTTCTCCAAGAAAACAAACTTATTTTGGTTAGCAACTAAGTGCTTATCTGATGGTGCCAGTCTGAACTGATTTTCAAGGACATAATATGTGGATAGTTCTCTAAATCTAAAATAAGTTTAAAGATGACATGAAGAGCAACAATTGTGCTTGGTGGAATTTGCCGTTACACTGCAGTTTTGGAGCAATGACAGTGTTATTTTTATATTTATTTACCCTCCAGTTCCATAAAACACTGTTCCCTATTCATGAATGAAAACAGAAATTGCCTCTCCATAGATGCTGCCTGACCTGCCGAGTTTCTCCAGTATTATATGTGTGTTACTCTGGATTTGCAGCATCTGCAGAATCTGTTGTTTTTACGAACCACTGAAAATACTCAGCCACTCAGGTAGCATCTATGGAGAAAAATAAAGAGTTAATGTTTCAAAATTGATGACCTGTCATCTGAACTGGAAAAAATTAGTGGGACAACAAACATATTTTAAGTTGCAAAGAACGGGATGGGAAATATCCATGATGGATGGAGATATCATATCAGTAGTGTGATTCCAACTGAAGGTGTCAGAGTTCAGTTCAGGTGTTGTCTATAAGGAGTTTTTCAGTTTTTCCCATGACCACGTGAGTTTCCTCCCACAGTCCAAAGATGTGGTTAGTAGGTTAATTGGTCATTGTAAATTGTCCTGTGATTAGGCTAGGGTGAAATAGATGGGTTGCTGGGTGGTGCAACCTCTTGGGTTGGAAGAGCCTATTCAGCACTGTATTTCTAAATAAAAGATAAAAATAAAGGACAATCAACAGCAAAATTTGGGGTCGATTGGCAGAGGTTGAAGGAAAGCCATCTGTCTGGCTGCAGTGTAAGTAGTGGGAATATAAAGAGAGAAGCAAAAGGCAAAGAAGCATATTGAAAGTGTGAGACAGCATTCACAGCAGGCACTGGAAATCTAAATCTAAACTAAAGGAGAATTCTGGGAAAACCCTGTGGATAAAGAAATATAAAGTTACTTTCAAACTGGGCCAGGGATTAAAGAAACAATAAAACTGCTGATGTTGGAAATCTGAAACAAAACAAAACGTGGGAAACGTTCACTTGGTCAGACTGCATCCACACAGAGAGAAGCAGGTAATGCCCGTGATAGGTCATTGACTTGACAGGTTATGCCAGCTTTGCTCCCGTTCCCATGGACACTTGACAAGCAATCAGACATCCCTAAAATAAGATATAAAACATAGGAGCAGAATTAGACCACTCGGCCCATCGAGTCTGCTCCACCATTCCATCAAGCTGACTTATTATCCCTCTCAACCCCATTCTCCTGCCTTCTCTCTCTAACCTTTGATGCCTTTCTAATCAAGAACCTATCAACATTTATGTTGGTTGCCCCTCATCATGAGCACCAGGCAATTAGTTCCCTAATTGGAAAGAATTCCTGCTTCAACTAGATAGAGTGTTCCAGGCTCTGTAATTATTACTTCTTATGATGGTATCTTGACCTGAAAGTTTAACTCTGTGCCTCTTTTCACATGAAGCCTGATTCTAACATTTACTGTTTCAATCACCTGTTTGTTGGTAATGCCCTGCAACAGACAATCAGCCATTGTCATTCCTGTTTCTTCAAAGCTCAAAATAAATTTAACATCAATGTACATACACGTCACCATACACTACCCTAAGATACATTTTCTTGTAGACATTCACAGTTTTGTCACTTTTTTTTTCAAGAGAGGGGGGGATGGTGGTTTGACGCTATTGTCACTGTTCTTTTGCAAGGGAGGGAGCTGCGGGTTTGATATTAATGTCACTGGATTTTGTGAGGGTGGGATTGGGAGTTTGATGTTATTGTCACTTTCTTTTGCAAGAGGTTGGGGGGTTGGGGGTTTGGGGTTTGTGAGTTTTGTTTCTTTTTTCCTTTTGAGTAGGGAGGGGGTTAATGTCTTTTCTTTCAATGACTCCTGTTGTTTATTTCCTGTATTTCATGGCGATCTGGAGAAGATGAATATCAGAGTTGTATTGTACATATATACTTCGACAATAAAATGAACCTTTTGAACCTTTAGAACAAAGAAATGCAATCAAATCAATTAAAAACTACACACAAATAAAGACTGACAAATAGCCAATGTACAAAAAGAAGACAAACTATGCAAATACAAAATATAAATGTAATAAATAATACTGAGAACATGAGTTGTAGAGTCATTGAAAGTGAGTCCATAGGTTGTGGTATGAATGTGGATGAAATTACCCATGCTGGTTCAGGGGCCTGATGGTTGAAGGATAATAACTGGAGATGTGGGACCTAAGGCTCCTGTACCCCCTTCCCAATGACAGCAGTGAGAAGAGCGTGTGGCCTGGATGGTGGGAGTCCTTGACGACGGATGCTCTTTGTAGATGTGCTCAAAGGTGGGGATGGCTTTGCCTGTGATGGACTCCAATGGTCTCTATGTAACTCCCTACATGTTACCGACATGTTAGCTTTCCAGTATCTGAGTGATGCTGTGCTCTACTAATTCCATTGAGCACACAAGCTTACTCATTACCGGTGCTGAAGAAATTGATCAGATCTTCATTTCTCATTTTGGCAGTGGTGACTTTGAACCTTAATTAAGCACTGGTGAATATGATGAAACATGTAAAATTAGGCCAGAGTGGATTATTTAAGTGGTGTACAATTCATTAGTTAGGTCATATTTGAAATACTGATTGCAGTTTTGGGCACCTTACCTTCAAAAGGACATTGAAGATTGAAGATAGATGAGGGAATAGTAATGAGGATGTTATGGTGAAGTTGAAAGAATTAGACTTGTTTGAGATAGGATATGATTCAGGTCTTTGAAGTATTCAAAGTCATGGATAATGTATATGTAAGAAGATTTATTTTTAAGTCTTGAACTATGAACAAGGAACTGGAGGGAATGAACAGAAAATTACAAGCCTCAACGAGGATTATAACATTTAATTTTCATTCCAACAACATAGTAAATATATAGCTTTCCCCAGAACTGAACAAATCCCATTAATCTTCAGTCTGGATTTTCCACATTAAAAATTCATATCTTAGCAGACACCGCAGTTATAATACAAGAACTGTAGTGATGTCAGAGATGACAATCTTTGGATAGGGCATTAAATAAAGGCTTCATTGATAAATGATGCCTTTGCTTTTAGAACCATTGTTTAATTTCCCATTAAAATAATTTGTGGCACCTGATTCAACAATTTGTGACTTCATATTACTATAAAACTTTCTTATACAATATCCATCAAAGAACCTTTACTTCTTCACACAGAAAATGAAGTACTTGTCTGGCCATCTGCTCCTGAATGTTTAGCTCCCCTGTTTGCAATATGTGGCCATTTTCACCATTTACTGAATCTGCAGAAGAATTCAGTCCCTCTAGTCTGTTCAGCTATTCAATTAATGGGGAAGAAATGTGACCTAAGTGACTTTGACCGTGGGATGATTGTTGGTGCCAGATGTGGCGGTTTGACTATCTGAGAAGCAGCTGATCTCCTGGGATTTTCACACATGACCGTCTCTAGAGTTTACAGAGAACAGTGTGAAAAGCAAAAACCATTCAATGAACAGCCATTCTGTGGGTGAAAATGCCGTATTAAAGACAGAAGTTAGAGGTGAATGGCCAGACTAGTTCAAGCTGATAGAAAGCGGCAGTAAGTCAAATAACCACCCATTGCAACAGGGGTGTGCAGAAGAGCATCTCTGAATGTGTGACACATTGAACCTTGAAGTGAATGGGCTGCAGCAGCAGAAGACCTTGAGCATACACTCTGTTGTAATTTTAATAGGTACCGGAGGTATCTAATAAAATGGCCACTAAGTGTAGGTTGCCTTCTATATTTTGTACTTTTGGTTTGTGTTGAACAATGGACATTATCCATAGTCACAACTGTAACATTTATTAATTTGGCAAAACAACTCAACATTGAATGGCTTGGGTTCAAGCCAAGGCTGGCACAGGCAGAACCAGAGACAATGGATTTGCAGCACCTTTGAGAAAGGAAAAAGCAGGCTCAAAAATTTGAAAGTATTTTATTAGTTTAGTGAAACATTAACTTTATTATATTCTAAAAAAGAAAATTAATTACACCTTCCCTATTCTGAAAGTTTTGAATTCAAAGAGGGAAAAGCAGGTTTGGTAAGAGGCTGGACTGTGGAGATACCTGTTCACAGGCAATGATGATTTATTATGAATCCACTTGATCACTTTGTACTTGGAAAGGGATTTTTACAATTCGTTATCTTCGCTGTATGCTTGTATCAGCTTAGGCTGGGCTTCTTTTCAGCATGAAATGTTCCTATCCAGCAGGCCAGAGAGAGTGACACATCAGCAGGACAAATCTCAATTCAATACCTGTGTAGCAATCGTTGACAAGAAGGGATTTAACAAAATCATTACTAGAACATGCCCATGGTCATACAATGTACTTCTTTTCTTTAAGGATCATTGTTAAAGTAATCCTATTGCAGTGCCATTGAGATAAGGCTAGAATATTACTTTTAGACCTCAAGGTAAGATTTAATTCTCACAAATCAGGCCTATACTGTATTGTCAAACATCTCCAGCAAATTATTTTTAATTTAATTTTTTTATTGTCTTGGACAACATGTGCTTAGGACTTAATATCCAAATTCATATTTTTGACAGTCACAATAAATGCAAACCATTACATATAATTAGCTTTTAAAACTGCATTTAATAATTTCTGTTGCAAGAGCTAAAGCCAGTTATGCCCGCAGGATAATTCATTTGTATGCAAATTGTGAAATGCAAGCAAAATAATATGGTGATATTGTACATCGACTGATTTGCAGAGGATTGCGGTACTTCTAAAACCCCTCAGTTCTATATTATGAACTGTCAACAATATTCCTTCATCTCTCTCCACACTGTTATCAACATCATTTCCAGCCTTTAACCAGGCTGGTGAATTAGCAGCATAATAATTAGGTCTACAGTGCAGGGTCAGGAACTGATTGCCTTTCAACTGTTAGCATCCCATTTGGCCGGCTATTCTCAATCTGTATAGAATCTTACATTGATAACCAATGTCTTTTGCAATCTGTAGGCAGTTGATGTTTGCCTTAAAATCTATTCTCCATTTACTCCACAGCTACATTTGCAATGGCAGTTGTGAAAGATAGGAGCTGAAATTTTACTCTCTGTCTGCCTTAGGGAGAGAAGCTATTCTTTCTGATGGGTTAAGTTCAGAATGAGGGAATGTCATGTGTAAATGAGAAATAGGTCCTTTCTGGGTTGTGGTCAGAAAGTAATTCTTCACTCATAGTGGAAATCTGCAACTTTCTCCCTCAAACATCTAAGAATAAAGCTAAAAGTTATATTTTTAAAATTGGTAATTTTTCTTTAGATGAGGCTCTCCATTGGTTGGATGTTGTAGCCTAGCTATCTATGTATATGCAAACCAGTACACAGGCCAGAATCAGTACGATATGGAGTGTAAGCTGTGGCCATGCAGCAGTGACCCCTCTCCACGTAGCCAGTGTATCCAAAGGAACGGTAGACACTGAAACAGTTTGGCATCAGCGACGCTGCTAGTCAGGGTTAAGCTCAGCCTGGGACTGCTTTAGAAACTCCAGTATTTTTTCTTGGTGTTTACTCCTGAAGCCTTCTCCACGAATGATTATAGCTACAAGGCAGCAGAGGTCTGAGATCAGCGTTTACCTTTTTCGAGATGAGCTGCCAACCATGGCTGAGGAACCCCATCTAACCAAAGTGACTTGTTTTAAGGCACCAGTAACCCACCTTTACCGCTTCTCCTGTCAGTAGAAATAGTTCTGCTGGACTTAGTAGCTAAGGCACATATGAAGGCCAAAACTGGACTCGTTGTCAGAGGCTATTTGAGACACACGTCATTGGGAGCATTTAATAGGAATGGAAACTTAACCCTACTGCTCTAAGGCCACGAGACATAGGACCAGAATTAGGCCATTCAGCCCATCGAGTCTGCTCCACCATTCCATCATGGCTGATCCCAGATCCCACTCAATGCCATACACCTGCCTTCTCACCATATTGTTTAATAACCTGACTGATCAGGAAATGATCAACTTTTGCCTTAAATATACTCAAGGACTTGGCCTCCACTGCAGTCTGTGGCAGAGTATTCCATAGATTCACTACTCTCACGCTAAAAAAATTCCTCCTTACCTCTGTTCTAAAAGATACCCCCTCAATTTTGAGGATATGCCCTCTAGTTCTGGATACCCCCAGCATAAGAAATATCTCCTCCATATCCACCCTATCTAGTCCTTTCCACATTCAGTAGGTTTCAGTGAGATTCCCCTGCATTCTTCTAAATTCTCGTGAGTACAGGCCCAAAGCTGCCAAATGCTCCTCATATGTTAACCCCTTCATTCTCAAAATCATCCTCGTGACCCTCCTCTAGACTCTCTCTGATGACAACACATCCTGTCTGAGATATGGGGCCCAAAACTGTTGGCAATATTCCAAGTGTGGCCTGACTAGTGTCTTATAAAACCTTATACCACTCCTCCCCCCAGCTAGATAACCAAAAGGAGCATTTTATTTAAGAAATATTTTTTATTTAACTAAGAATAGAACTAGTAGGGCAAAAATACAGATCAAACATCATTTGGTTGAATGGTAGGATACGCTACAAAGGCTCAATGGCCCACTCTGGTTTCTAAATAATCATGGATTTGAGTGATGGACTGCACATACCAAATTTTGAGTCCTTTGTTCTATTGTTTTGTGTGCCGAAGTGAAGCACCTTCACTCCATCCTTAACAGGGAGGATTTTCTGGTGGCCAGCCATTTTAATTCCACCACCCATTTCCATTCAGACATGTTGGTCCATGGCCTCCTCTACTGCCACAATGAGGCCACTCTCAGGTTGGAGGAGCAATAGTTCATTTTCTGTTTAGATAGCCTCCAACCTGATGGCATGAACATTGATTTCTTCAACTTTCAGTAACTTCTGCCCCCTCGCTCCTTTTCCATTCCCCGTTCTGGGTCCCCTCTTTTCTTCACCTGTCTATCACCACCCTCTCCTCCTTCCCTGTCTCCTATGGTGCTTTCTCCTCTCCTAACAGATTCCATCTTCTTCAGCCCTCTACCTTTTCCACTTGTCACCTCCCAACTTCTCACTTCATCCTCCCTCCCCCCTACCTGGCTTCACCTGTCATCTTCTAGCTTGTCCTCCTTCCCCTTTCCTCACCTTCATATGGCTTCTTCCCCCTTCCTTTCCGGTCCCAATGAAGCGTTCTGTCCCCAACCACCAACTGTTCCTTTCCATAGATGTTGCCCGACTTGCTGAGGTCCTCCAGCATTTTATGTGTGTGATACCTCCCTAATGCTCATTTATTGGTACATGTATTGAGATGCGGTGAAAACCTTGGCTTTATTTGTCACCCTGGACCAATAATTCCAAACCACTGATACTGATTCCATCCATCAAGATAGTGCAGAATCAGAATCAGGTTTATTATCACTGTCTTACATGATGTGAGATTTGTTGCTTTGCAGTAGATTTCAGAGCAAAACCTAAATTACTATAAATTACAATATGAATAAATGATGTAAAGTAATGGATAGCGAGTTAGTGTTCATGGACTGTTCAGACATCTACTGGTGGAGGGGAACGAGCTGTTTTTGATTCTTTGAGTCTGGTTCTTCAGTCTCCTGTACCTCCTCCCTGATGGTAGTGATGTGAAGAGGCATGTCCTGTTGTAGAGGGTCCTTAATGATAATGATTGCTGCCTCCTTCTTGAGGCACCACCTCTTGAAGAAGTCCTCAACGGTGTGGAGGTTTGTGCCATGATAGGTCAGTCGATGTCAATTGTACATCGATATAAATTTGCAAGTCGTTGGTGACACGCCAGATCTCCTCAAACTCCTAACAAAGCAATGCCCTGTGTGCCTTCTTTGTGACTGCGTCAATGTGTTGGGACCAGGATAGATCCTCCTTCAGATGTCGACAACAAGAACTTAAAGCCGGTCACCCTTTCCACTGCTGATCATTCCGCGAGGACTTGTATGTGCTCTCCCATCCTCCTGAAGTGCGCAGTCAAGTCCTTGGTCTTGTTGCAAAGGGAAAAGCAATAATAGAATGCAGAATGCAGAGTCACAGATACAGAGAAACTGCAGTGCAGGTAGACAAATGTCAGAGTGCAGAATAGAGCGTCACAGTTACAGACACAATGCAGTGCAGGTGGACAAATAAGGTGCAAAAGACATGGTGAGGTAGATTGAGAAATTAAGAGTTTGTCTTTATTGTATAAGAGGATTTGTTCAATGATCTTATAATGGCAGGATAGAACCTATTGTGCAGCCTGCTAGTGAGTGTTTCCATGCCTTGGTTCCATCTCGCCACTGACTGAAGTGGTTTCTAGCCACTTGCAGCATTCTGTTAGTATTTGTGAAAGTATTGTTAGGCCAGACTCATTGGATAACAGGCTGCAAGGATCCCATCTGGAGCAAATATAAGACCATAAGATATAGGAGCAGAATTTAGGGCATTTGGCCCATCGAGTCTGCTCCACCATTTCATCATGGCTGATCCAATTTTCCTCTCAGCCCCAATCTCCTGCCTTCTTCCCATATCCCTTCATGCCCTGACCAATCAAGAACCTATCAACCTCTGCCTTAAATATACATAAAGGCTTGGTCGCTACAGCTGCCCGTGGCAAAGAATTCCACAGATTCACCCCTCTCTGGCTAAAGAAATTCTTCCTCATCTCCATTCTAGAAGGATGTCCCTCTACTCTGAGGCTGTGTCCTCTGGTCTTAGACTCTCCAACCATAGGAAACAACCTCTCCACATCCACTCTATCAATGCCTTTCACTATTCGATAGGTTTCAAGGATGTCTCCCTTCATTCTTCTGAATTCTAGTGAATGCGGGCCCAACACATCAGATGCTCTTCATATGAGAAACTATTCAATAAAGAGCAGCAATTGATTAATGCTCAACTTTTCAACACTGTAAACAAAGGGCCAATACTCAGTCATAAAATATGTCAGGCTCAACAATATCTTAAAATATTTCACTACATTTCAAATGTAATAAATACTTAAAATGGAAAAAAAATTAGAATTTTATGTTAAAATACTTGTATCATCTGGGACATTATGCACTTGGATAAAAATAGATAATTTTCTGATTTCTGTATCACACCTCATTTAATCATTTATTCAGCAGTACAATCTAAACAAAAACAGCACTTAACAAAGATGTATTTAACACAAAAGTGATTGGACTTCAAGATGTGTTGTAGATTTTAAATAAAATGTGACTGGGCATTGATTGCTCTTAGCCTGTTGAGCATTAAATACCAAACAATTAAGGAACATTTTAGTCTAGATGTCAGCTTTTTGTAGTTTAATTGTTGAGCTTAGATCCGAAATTCATTACATCAGGATTCAGTAGGGAAGAGTTTATCTTTTAGCATGGTGTTCAATAGGATGAATTAAGAAGAGACTGGAAGAGATAGCATTGGTGAAATGCAGCGACGCCTTACCAATAGCAAACAAAACTACTAACTAATTTATTAATCACACATTTTCTGGGCAATGATCACGGCAATCAATAGCCTCTAACTTCCCTTTTGGAGTTCAGCTTTTGAACCGCCTGTTGAAACTTGCATTTTTGCAGTGTGAACTGAACTGAAGTCGTGAAAGAGCAGGATAGTTGTGGGATGGAGTGCATAGGCCGAATTGAGGCTACTTGACTGGGGCCCGAGAGCGTGGAACGAGGCAATGCTTGGCTGGAGCGGACTTGGAGTCGATTCGCAGAGGCAGATCTGAGGCAAGCCAAAGTTGAAGCGGAGGGGCCCGTGCCCGAAAGCGAGGAACGAGCCAAAGTTTGGTCGATTTAGGTGCCAGATCGGATTGAAAAGGTTGGGGTGTTGGGACCAGAGGCGAGGGAGGGGCAGATGTTGAGCTTGCTGCTCACTAAGGTTTTCTTAATGGGATCCTGGACTGGCTGCAGTGATGAACTGGCTTCGTGGCTGTGAACTCACTTTCATGAACTTTAGTTCTGAATGCAATTTTCTTACTTTTTATTGTTTACAATATTTGTTCTTTTTTATTGCACATTGGGTGTTTGATGGTGTTCTTTTTTAATGGGTTATATTGGGTCTCTTTGATTTGTGGCTGCCTATAGGGAAATGAATCTCAAGCTGCATATAGCATACATGCTTTGATAATAAATATATTTTGAACTTTGAACTTTGAAGTGCTTTAGCCGGCACTGAAACTGAATGCAAAATGGTTTGATATAGTTTGCTCTAAAATAGAAGTGATTTATGAAATGTTTCACTCCACTGATATTTTATTGTGGTGTATGAGTTTTTAAATTGGCAGTTTTAGTTGGTTGCCTTATTTTTTCACGGACAATGCATTACAGCAAAGAAGGCTAATCCTTGCAAATTTAATGTTAATAGAAATATTTTAATTCATCATAAAAAATTGCTAAATGCTGGTTCAATTGAAATAGCCTTAATTTCCTTTATGTGTCACCAATGACCATAAAACACACTGACTGCCCTATCATTGATGTTCATTCTGCGTGGGAGTTCTTTGTTGAGAAGTGGGCGGACAAAAATAAGCTTTTGCTTAAGTGGATATGTTTTTGTATCTGAGTGTCCGCAGTTTTAAAGCAACTATAATCACTCATCAGCTGTAAATGTGTTCGGGAATTTCAAATGCACATTCATCATTTCTTAATTTGGAATATTTAGATCAATACTAGTAGCATTATGTGGCAACAATGAAGAGATTGATTTAGTTAGGATCTAACTATATTAAAGGCTGGCTATCATTGGAAAGAAAACCAGAATTAAAGTTTCCAGCCTGAAAACCTTCATTAAGTTCGAAGGACCTCAGAAATAAAACGTTAACTCTGAGTCTTTTTCCACAGATGCTGCCCGACCTGGATAGTATTTCCAGCAACTTCAGCTTTTATTTCAGATTTCCAGTATTTGCAGTTTACATTTAAAAATCTATCAGCATTGGTAATTTGAAATAATTTGATTTAAATATTGTATGTATTTTTTAAAATCTTATCCTTCTTTCATCACCCAAAACTTGTTCATTTATAGCAGGTGTATTTTCATCGCTGGGGTGGTGGGGTGGAGATTCGTCTCTACCAAAGGAGGTGTAAGGTGCTCCTTCCCTCCACTAGCCTGCAGGTCACCCTTGGGCAAGGTGTAGCACCTGCTTAGCCTCCTGATCAGGATCAGGTAAAGTCATGGGAGCAGGTGGTGGAAGGTCGTATGAGCAGCTGGTGCATATCACAGCACCTATTTATGCAACTGCTGACGCCAGGCAGACAATCTCGGAAGAGTATTGATAATGGTTGAGGTCACCCACCTCGACCATTACCATATTGTGTAACAATTTTCATCGTTACAAGAATTTGGAGAGCAAGTTCCTACTTATGCGAACCACATATCTTCCTGATTAAATCCACCAGCCACTCAATAAAAAGATTGAGTTCTTAAATTGATCTTAAAGAATTGAAGGAACTTTATGATTAATGGGTCTGGGCCATCATAAAATAGTCACTGTGTTGCTGTGACAAGACGCTTTGAAATCTGGAGAAATAATGTGCAATTTAGATTCCTGCAGGCTAAGGAGAACCATGAGTATGAGGAGAGGTGTTGAAGTCAGATGTTGAGTGACCCTCACTTTAGATCTTTGTGTATGCTATATTCTGGGGCCTCAGTAAAGCAGACAGCATAATCAAAGAGGCCACCCTCTGTGGACATTTCTTCTTCTCACCTCTTCCACTGGGTAGAAGTTACAAAAGCCTGAAATCATGTACCTCCAGGTACAAGAACAGCTTCTACCTTGCTGTCTTAAGACTATTGAGTGGTTCTCTACGACAGTAAGATTTGTGACCTCATAATCTACTCATTACGTCCTTGCATTTTATCATTGATCTGGATTACACTTTTGCTGGACTGTTGCACTTTATTCTACATTTTGTTGTTGTCTTACCTCAATGCATAGTGTAATGACTTGGTCTGTATGAACAGTATGCAAGACACCTCAGTATACATGATAACAATGGACCAATTCCAATTCCAAAGGAGGGCCAGAGGATGGCAGCTGCCATAGCTAACCTTTGCCTGAATTCTTTCATGCAGAACAGCTCCTACAATCCTTTGTTCCATGAGGGACAAATGTCTGATGTCAAATACTGGATAAACACTGAAGGAATGTTTGCATAGTATTCCAGCTGGCCAATGTCAATAACTTATTTTGCTGCAGATACTGAGGTGATGATCAATCAGGCGTATTAAAATACGCAAAACAAACAACACAGATTTGTTGGAATGCTTCTAGGTACTGTTCATTTGAGAAGAATCCCATCAAATCCAGAGCAGCTCACACAAAATGCTGGAGGAACTCAGCACGTCAGGCAACATCTATGGAGAGGAATAAACAGGCAACATTTCCGGCCGAGACCCTTCAGCAAGACTGGAAAGGAAAGGGGTGGAAGTCGGAATAAGAAGGTGGGGGAGGGGAAGGTGTTCAAACTGGCAGGTGGTATGTGAGAGAGGAAGGTATGTGAGTGGGGAAGTGGGATGAAGTGAGAAGCTGAGAGGTGATAGGTGGAAGAAGTAAAAAGGCTGAAGAAGAAGGAATCTGATAGGGGAAGAGAGTAAACCTGGAAGGAGGAGAGGCACCAGAGATAGGTCATGGGCAAGTGAGGAGAAAAGAAGGGGCAAGAAGGAAGCCAGAATGGAGAATGGAAAAAGAGAAAAAAGTGGGAGAGATTACCAGAAGTTAGAGAAATCGATGTTCATAATGCCAGGTTGGAGCCGCCTGGTGGGAATATGAGGTGTTGTTCCTCACCTAAGAGTTGCCCCTTTGGGGCAGCAGGGGAGGCTTCCTTTTCAGTCCTGATGAAGGGTCTTGTCCCAAAATGTTGACTGTTCATACCCTTCCATGGATACTGCTTGACCTGCTAAGTTCCTTCAGCATTTTGTGTGAATTGCTCTGGATTTCCAGCATCTGTAGAACCTCTTGTGTTTGTCAATTACAGTTTTTTTCAAATAAAAAATGCAAGCCTTTAATACTTCTTCACCAGTTCCATTATGCCCATTTACGCATCGCAGGTTTAGTGTGCTCCAGCATCTCTGATTTAACAAGTTGTTTATGTTGTAAGAATTCAGTCTTTTAAAATTACTGATGAAGTAGGTAGTGTGAAGGAATTCAGTTGTACCTCTGGCACCTTTGGAAAGATCTGAATGTAAATGATTTCACATACTTGATTAAAAATCAGTAGCATAACGTGACACTCCCACAAAAAGCCCAAAATGACAGCAAGTGTTCTACCAATTTGTGATCTTCCTCATTTTAGTGGAAGAAGTTGATATTGTCATTAATTAGGCATCTTACAATTGCTGGATGTTGGTCAATAATCCATAGAACCATGAGACCATAAGACATGGGAACAGAATTAGGCCATTCAGCCCATTGCATCTGCTCTGCCATTCCATCATGGCTGATCCCTGATCCCACTCAACCCCATACACCTGCCTTTTCATCATATCTTTTGATGCCCTGACCGATCAGGAAACGATCAACTTACAGCTTAAATATACCTATGGACTTGTCTTCCACTGAAGTCTGTGGCAGAACATTCCACAAATTCACTACTCTCTAGCTAAAAAAAATTCCTCCTTACCTCTATTCTAAAAGGTTGCCCCTCAATTTTGCGGCTATGCCCTTTGGTTCTGGATGCCCCCACCATAGGAAACATCCTCTCCACATCCATCTTATCTAGTCATTTCAACATTTTGTAGATTTCAGTGAGATCCCCTCCGCACCGCATTCTTCTAAATTCCAGTGAGTACAGGCCCAAAGCTGTCAAACGCTCCTTATATATTAATCCCTTCATTCCTGGAATCATCCTCGTGAACCTCCTCTGGACCCTCTCCAAAGACGACACATCTCTTCTGAGATATGGGACCCGAAACTGTTGATAACACTCCAGGTGCAGCCTGATTAGTATCTAATAAAGGCACAGCATTATCTCCTTGCTTTTATATTCTATTCCTCTTGAAATAAATGCCAACGTTACATTTGCCTTCTTTACCACAGACTCAACCTATAAATTAACTTTTTGGGAGTCTTGTACGAGGACTCCCAAGTCCCTCTGCAGCTCTGATGTTTGAACCTTCTCCGCTTTTTCATAATAGTCTAATCACTTTATATTTATGACTATGTGGCTAAGCACAGCTCCAGTGTCATATTCCAGCTTGCTGGTGGCACGACTGTTGTTGACCGAATCAAAGGTGGTGACGAATTAGCATATAGGAGGGAGATTGAAAATCTGGCTGAGTAGTGCCACAGCAACAACCTCTCACTCAATGTCAGCAAGACATTTTGGTCCCTACCCTTCCTCTACCTATGCCCCTCATGATTTTATAACCCTCTATAAAGTCACCACTTATTCTTGTATGCTCCAAGTTAGCTTGGCTCACTTCTTCCTTTAACTCAGGCCCTCTAGACCGGGCAACGTGCTCATAAATCTTTTCTGCACTCTTTCCAGTTTAACGACTTCTTTCCAATAACAGAGTAGCCGGAACCCTGCATGATACTCCCAGTGCGGCCTCACCAACAACTTGTGCAACTGGAACATCAAGCACCAACTCCTGTACTCAGGTGCCACCACCGATGAAGGACAGTGTGCTGAACTCTTTTTTTGCCCAGCCTGTTTACTAGTGATGCTGCATTCAACGGATGATTAGAGTTATGTGAAGGTCAGCTTTGTTCGTCACATGTACATTGAAACAAACAGTGAAATGCTTTTCTTTTCTCATCAAGTCAAATCAGCAGACATTGAGCTGAGCAGGTTGCAGCTGTTGCCACACTTCCAGTGCCAACATAGTATGCCCACAACTCACTAACCCTAATACAGATTTGGAGTGTGGCAGGAAACAGGAGCATTTGGAGAAAACCTGTGTGGTCAAGGGGAAAACTATCCACTTGTCCTCCAAGGTCTCTTTTCTATTACACTCCCTAGAGCCCTACCATTCAAAATATAAGCCTTACATTGGCTTCACTTACCAAAGTGCATCACTTCACAGGTATCTGTATCATAATCCGTTCTTCTACTCATCAGCCCACTTCCCTAACTGATCAAGGTCTCCCTGTAATCTGTGATAACCTTCTTCACTACCAAACAACATCTAATTTCATGCCGTCCCAAACTTATTGATCAAACCTTGTGCATTTGCATGCAGATCATTTATATATTGAAAGCAATTTCATCATGTTGATGTTGGTGCAGCAGAAGCTGCTGTAACTTGAAGCTACTGCATACGGAGCCAATTTGTTTAAGATAATCAAAGAAAAAAAGCTGAATTGCCAAATAGCCTGAACAAGGTGTGTTAGACTCATCATGAGTTTAAAATCTTGGCAAACTAAGCAATGGGGATTCTGCCAATGGTGCTGAGGAGTGTTGCAATTTACTCTCTCATTTGCCTGTGGGGAATGCGAGGTCTCTGTTTAAACCAGCAAGGGATCAGCATCGGAAGCCCTGAACTTAAGATAAGCAACAAGCAGCCAACTTGACCCAATCATTCTGGCACACGTCTACACTTTGATATTGTACTGAGATAGTACATTTATAGTTAACTCGGTTTAAGCATTGTCAACTCTGAAATAAATATCCCTTTGTGAAGCATTTTATTCTTAGGCAACGACATCATAGAATTAGAGTCAGAATTAGCTTTATTATCACTGATATATGCTCAGTGGCCACTTTATTAGGTATAGGAGTGGAACCTGCCACGTCCTTCTCCTGCTGTAGCCCACCCACTTCAAGGTTCAATGTGTTGTGCGTTCAGTGATGCTCTTCTGCACTCCATTGTTGTAATGTGTGGCTTTATGAGTTACTGTTGCCTTCCTGTCAGCTTGAACCAATCTGGCCTCTCATTAACAAGGAGTTTAATGGTTGGGAGGGCTTTGCCTGTGATGGACTGGGCTGTATCCACCACATATGTAGTGCTACCACAAAATGGCAGCATCCATCATAAAAGACCCCTGCCGTCCAGGCCTTGCTACTGCCATCAGAAAGGAGGTACAGGAGCTTTAGGTCCCATGCCATCAGGATCAGGATCAGTTGCTACCTTTCGACCATCAGACTCCTGAACCAGCATGGAAAACTTCACTCACCTCAACTCTGAACTGATTCCACAACCTATGGACACATTCAAGGACTCTGCAACTCATGTTCTCATTAGCTATCTATCTATCTATTTACATTTTTATTATTTGCACAGTTTTTCTTTTGGACATTTGTCGCTTGTCAGTTTTTGTTTGTGTGTAGTTTTTTTCATTGGTTCTTTTGCATTCATTTGTTCTGGTGTGAACGCCCACAAGAAAATGAATCTCAGGGTAGTATGTGGAGACGTATATGTACTTTGAGAATGAACTTATTTTGAACTTGGAACTTATGAACTTTGCTGTCTCACGATTAATTGTATTGCGGTCAGCCGTACTTAAAATGCCGCCATCAAACAGAAATCCTCTTGTGCCACAATGGGGCGCAGTGATAAGTGTAATAGGGCTACAGTGCCAGCAGCCCAGGTTGAATTCTGCCACTGTCTGTAAGGAGTCTGTATGTTCTCCCCATGACCGCATGGGTTTCCTCCATGTGTTTCTGTTTCCTCCCACATTCCAATGACATATGGGTTGGCGGAGTATTACTGTGCTGCAGCTCTAAAAAATACGTAAATTGAAAGAGTGGACAGCTGCTCCTCCTGCTTATTATTGTTTCTTATTGCTTCTCCACTCTCTCCTCCACCTCTTGTTCAGTCAGCTGAATCAGGCCACTGTACAGCTATCTCAGGAGCCTCTGCCCTAGTGGGAAAGATGGATTCACTTGGGACAGATAGCTCACTGCTTCAAGTGCAGTCGAATTCTTTGGCCAGGAGTGTCTGCATTTTGGAACAGTTCCTACTATTAGCTGTCAGGGAAGGAAATAGAACCATTTGGTATCGTCCTTTTAACAGCAGCATCCACTCAACAAGAGAGTTTGACTACAAGCAATAAAATGGCATGCAGTCTCAGCAGCTTTGATCATTGCATTCTTTCTATTTAAAGAAAGGCATTCATTAATTCAGCGCAGTGAACCTAGATATCTATCAATGAAGAATGTGAGCAGACATTGATGTAGTTGTCATTTTATCACTGACTGTTAAGAATATAGTGCACTTAGAACAAACACAGTTTCTATCACTTTGACTGATTTACCTTGTTATTTTGTATGTTTTTCATAGCAGTCTAGCAATGATGGATGAATTTTATTTTCATCCTGTCAACCTCTTGCTTTCCACTGCTGTCGTTTATTGTCTGTTAAAATATATAACCAAACTTTGGTGTGCGCATAT
This sequence comes from Hemitrygon akajei, assembly GCF_048418815.1. Taxonomy (NCBI): domain Eukaryota; kingdom Metazoa; phylum Chordata; class Chondrichthyes; order Myliobatiformes; family Dasyatidae; genus Hemitrygon; species Hemitrygon akajei. The sequence continues at coordinate 23,870,614 of NC_133135.1, forward strand.
CACAGAAATAGCCTATGGCTTGTATCAGTTTCCTTTTTGACCAATGCATAACGTAACTTTTAACACTATATTTAATAAACAAAAGGAAGTATGCGTGCATGTGTGCGTGTCTGTGTGTTGATGATTTATTTAGCACTGCTTTGGTGTAGTGAAATGAGTTGTGACAACCATGGCGACTTGTGCCTGCTATCCCAATTTCATGCAGGTTGCTAATTTAAGTCGAAGAGTGTATTCATATTGCAGTTATGAGTTCATAAATCAACATTTTACTGAAATAGAGCAGGAAAGAGATAAAAAAAGTGGCTGCGATGATAATATTAATGGGGATTTAAAATATAGCTTTAATGTGGGAATTAAACCATTTTAATTGCTTCATCATTTGGTTGGAGATTTTGTACATTACCTGCATGCTTGTTTCTAAAGTATAAAACCTAGTCACATCTGTATATTTTTATTCTGCTTTTAATACATAAGATGTTTGTATCACTGAAATTTTATGCAACATTTCAGCCCCCATTCTGACCTGTTGCCTCTTCTCACCTGCCTATTATTTCTCCCCGGGTCCTCTCCTCCTTCCTTTTCACTCCCTTCTTCTCCAGCTCTTGACCTTTCCCACCCACCTGGCTTCACCTCCCCCTCACCTTTTTTATTCTGCTATCTTCCTTCTCAGCCCTGAAGAAAGGTCTTGGCACAAAACATTGACTGTTTATTCATTTCCATAGACGCGGCCTGACCTGCTGAGTTCCTCCAGCATTTTGTGTGTGTTGCTTTTGGATTTCCAGCATCTGCAGACTTTCTCATGTTTAAGATATCTTACTTCTATGTTACTTGATGAACAGTCATATTGGATGGCCTGTAGCGTGCATGTATTATAGCAGACCTGTTCAATGATGAAAACATCTACCTTCATAACCAGGAACGTCTTTAGAATTCAAGGAAACATGCTGAGGACTAGAGGAGTATATAACTAACCAGCTATTGATTTCATATTAAATGAGAAGACTTATATTTTTGTGGTACCTTATCACATCTAACAAAAGTGTACATTTATAGCCAGCTGGCAAGGCAGCATTACTGTCTATATTATATCTGCTCAATATATATTTAGTTTCATTTAATGAACAACCAGTCTATTTTTCAAAGTCCTGATCCAAAAGACATCACTGAATATATGACATAAACTTCTCAAAGAATATTCTTTGTGTTTTTATAATACCATAAAAAGCATTCTTGATTAATATAAAGTGACATCAGGATTTAATAAGCTGAAAAGTCTCATATCTCCTTCTAAAGTCTACATGCTTTTTTTCTATAAAAATCATTAATTTTGAATTGAAATTGTACATTAAAGAGGAAATTGGAACTTTAGAAATTATACATTAAGTTTTAATCCTAACATTTTAAGGTTTCATTCACTCACATGCTTTTGACTAACAATCATGACTTCAAAACTGAGTTGTAAGTGCAGTTGTAAGTTCAGTGAATCTGTTGACTTTGATCAGCACTCTGAACATGCCTTGTTGTACAAGTGCGCACATGAGCAAGATGCATGGCGTTTATAATACAAATCAGAAACAGAATCAGGTGTAATATCACCGGCATATGTTGTGAAATTTGGTAATTTTGCAGTAGCAGTACAATGCAATATGTAATAAAGAGAGAAAAATGTGAATTACAGTAAACAATATATAATATAGAAAATAATTAAATGAAACAAATAGAGTAAAAATACAGAAATAAAAAAGTAGTGACGTATTGTTTATGTGTTCAATGTCCATTCAGAAATCAGATGGCAGAGGGGATGAAGCTGTTCCTGAATCATTGAGTGTGTTCCTTCAGGCTTCTGTACCTCCTACCTGATGGTAGCAAAGAGAAGAGTGCATCTTCAAGGTGATGGGGGTCCTTAATGATGGATGCTGCCTTTTTGAGACATCACTCTTTGAAGATATCCTGGACACTATGGAGGCCAGTGCCCGTGATAGAGCTGACTCTCTGCAGCTTACCTCAATCCTATGCAGTAACCCCCCCCCCCCCCACCCAATATTGGATGGTGATGCAGCCAATTAACCTGCTCTCCACCGTTCATCTGCAGTAAGTTGTGCTTGTTTTTGGTGACATACCAAATCTCCTGAAACTCCTAATGAATTAGTATTATTCAATTAATAGATGTAAACTCCATAAAGCATGAAGGAAAGCCATGATAGAAACCAAAAATGCAGCAAATTGTCAGCAGGTCGGGCAGTAAATGTGGAAGAGAAAACAGATAATGCTTCAGTTTAATAACTTTTCGTTAGAACTGGTAGTGTCACACCAAAGCAACAACAAAGATTATGGGCTCAATTGCTAGGTTGTAATTGGAACTCATTGTTTGAGACGTGAGAGTCCTCCTAACAGAGTCATAGAGCCATAGAAAAGTACAGCACAGAAACAGGCCATTCAGCCCATCTAGTTCCTGCTGCTTACGTCCATCGACCTGCACCGGGACCTATATTTTCGAGAGCTATAAAGCCAGGGAGTAATTCTTTAATGGAAATAAAGAAGTGCATATTTGTTAAGCTCTTGCCAAAGCAGAGGCACTTTTACAATATAAAAGATGCTGATTATGATATTGATATATTATTTTATTTTGCTATTATTTATCAGTGTCTAAAACATTGCTGGTTCTACAGAACAAGACCAAAACCTAGAGCTTAGGCCTAATCAATGGAACCTGTTTGGAGGTGCTGTACTCTATATGGGTATCAGTGGATATCACCTGACCTGGAAGTGTACATGGTACTGAAAATAAGTGTTCAGAATCAGAAAATAAATGTTTTTCTTTCATTATTTCTGTTTTAAATTAATAAGGATTTGAAGAATAAACACAAAGTGCACTGCAGATGCTGTGGTCAAAACAACATGTACAATACACTGGAGGACATCAGCAGGTCGGACAGCATCCATGGAAACGAGCTGTCAACATTTCGGGCCGAGATCCTTCGTCAGGACTGAAGAGGGAGGGGATTTGAAGAATGCTAATTTAATCTTCTTTAAGTGCTCCTTCTGACCCATGCTAAGTCGCAATCCTCTGTGTAAATTGTGCACTGAGTTTTGAAGGTGGCCCACAACGAAAACACCAAGGTCAATTAAGGTTCAAGAGTGCTTAAATCCCAGTGATTATGTTTGTTCAGGAATTTTTTTGTTCATTAAAAGGAAGAGTGCCAGCCTTGAAATCTGAATATTTTTGCACCTTAGAGTCTATTTGTTGGCATTGAGCACGACCAGCTTAGATGTTTAACGTTATCCAACAGTAGCTTAATAAGGCAGCTTGGATTTTGCAGTCCAACGTAGTTACTTTTTAATTGCGTGCAGATGTTTCAGTGGTCTTTTCCTTGAACTTAGGCTGATTATAAATCCAGTCTGGTGCACCATTTGCTGCAAAAGAGATCTGCAGAGGGAAAATAACCAAAATCTAGAAAAATAAAACTCTGCAGTTGTGAAGTTAACTTCCCAAGTTTGTCACTATTGTGAGGTTACTTTATAAATGTGTTTATTATTGTCACATGCACTGTGATAATCTTGTCTTGTGTACTATTCATATAGATAGTGCATTGAGGCAGTATGAGGGAAAGCATTAAAGAGGTTGGAGAATAAAGTGTTACAGTTTCAGAGAAAGTGCAGTGCAGGTGGACAATAAGCTGTAAGATCATACCGAGGTAGATGGTGAGATCCATTTTATTGTACTTGAAAATCATTCAATAGTCTTATAACAAGAAACTGTCTTTGAGTCTGATGGCTTTTGTACCTTCTGCCTGATGGGAAGGGAGAGAAAGAAAGAATCTCTGGCAACTTGGTAATGATGTTGTTAAAAAAAATCATTCATTAATTGGATAAGGCCTTTTATGCCGAATTTAGTGGTTATGAATTACTAAAAATAATTTCACAGATATTATGTTTTCCTCTGGGTGAGATTGCACATTCCCTGAAAGAGCAGGGCAACTGGAACCCAAAACCATATCGAATAGTTTCAGGCAAACAGCCACTCTCATCTTGTAACCTATATCTGCAGCATATACAGTCAGTTTTTTCTCTTTACTTCTGCTAACTTCACTATTTTTTCATTTTACCTTATTCACAACTCCTCAAACATATTTTTGTTATTTACCACCCTTTATCACCCTCTTCCAGCAACAGATAAAGGGGCTAGACTTGAAACATCAATGACCTTCCACACCTGCTGTGTTCCGTCAGCTTCTTGCTTGTTGCTTCAGATTCCAGCATCTGGAGTCTCTTGCACCAGCACCTTTATGTCTTTTCGTCTCTGTTTGTTTTCTTCCTACCACAAGTGAATTATTTCATGTCACTTCACTTCACTTTGGCCCTCTCTGTCCTTCTCCAATCAAGTTCAAGTTTATTCCCATTCAACTGTACATGTGTACAGCTAAACGAAACAACGTTCCTCTGGGACCAAGGTACAAAAACACAATATGTATATCACATGCAGCATATAAGATAATATTAACATAACAATATTAACCAGTAATAGAAATATATTCGATAGATATACATAAAGTGCATATATGACATAAATGTTGCTCTTCTAACTTCTCCACTTCCATTGAGAGGTTATCAACCTGAAATGTGCACTGTTTGACTGCCCGTCCTGATGTCTTTACTTGAGTATTCCAGCACCCGCACTATTTTCCTTTGAGATGATAGATTCCCGAGTTCTAAAGTTGCCTTCTGATTTGACCTTTTTAATGGGCAGTGCTGACAAGATTACTGTTGTTTCCATTGCAAGGTTTGCTGTTCTGTGCAAGTCTGGGCAGAACAAAGTCACAGAGCATGGATACTGGGGGCCTGTCCTGGTATTGAAGGAGTGTGTGTGTGTGTGTGTGTGTGTGTGTGTGTGTGTGTGTGTGTGTGTGTGTGTGTGTGTGTGTGTGTGTGTGTGTGTGTGTGTGTGTGTGTGTGTGTGTGTGTGTGTGTGTACGGTGGTTGTGTGGGGGGTGGGTCGGTGGTGGGAAAGAGGTTTGTTTTGCCGTTGTTGTTGCCACTTGTTTGTTGCGAGTTAAATTTTTCTGCTGAGCATTGTGGGAATGTCATACTTGTGCTGGAATCTTCAAAGTTCAAAGGAAAGTTATTATCAAAGTATACGCATTTCACCGTATACAACAACCCTGACATTAGTTTTCTTGCGGACATACTCAATAATTCTAATAACCATAACAGAATCAATGAAAGAGCACACCAACAGGGTGGGCGACAAACATATACAACAAATTATGTAAATACAAAAAGAGAGAAATAATAATAATAAAACGTAAGCAATAAATATTGAGAGCATGGAATGAAGAGTCCTTGTAATGAGTCCATTGTGGGAACAGTTTAGTGATGGGGTAAGTGAAGTCACTCCCTCTGGTTCAGGAGCCTGATAGTTGAGGGGTAATAACTGTTCCTGAACCTGGTGGTGAAAGGCATGAGCCTCTCCTGTACTTTCTTCCTGATGGTAGCAGCAAGAAGAGAGCATGATGTGGGTGGTGGGGGTCCCTGATGATGGATGCTGCTTTCCTGTGACAACGCTCCGTGTAGATGTGCTCAGTGGTGGTGAGGGCTTTATCCATGATGGACTGGGCCATATCTACTGCTTTTTGTGGGATTTTCAGTTCAAGGGCTTTGGTGTTTCCATATCGGGTTGTGATGCAGCCAGTCAATATACTCACCACTGTCACTTGAGAGTTGCTCCCATAACATCCCTAGGCGTGTTGGTTGTTAATGCAAACAATGCATTTCACTGTATGTCTCAAAGTGCATGTGATAAATAAATCTGAATCAAAAGGAAAGGATGGTTTTGGTTATGAAGTCCTTCTTGTTATCAATAAATGGTGAAGCTGAGCCCACTGGACTAACAAGGCTGCTCCAAATTTGCTGAGGGGTACAGGAACCTGATGACCCACAATCAACGTTTTATGAACAGCTTCTTCCCTTCTATCATCGGATTCCGGAACGGCCCATGAACAATACTCTCTACTTGTTCTCTTTGTGCACTACCTATTTATTTTTTATATAGCTTATTGTTATGTTTTGTAACTTCAAAGCATTAAACTGATTCAGAGGAAGACACAGGAGTCCGAACTGTAAGTTTACTTTAAGCGAGGCATGCATGTATCACATGATAATGTGAGGGTATATGCAATTAACATATTTTTACATATAACCCGTAATTAATTGTTTAAATGAACAAGAATGCTTAATCAATCACTATATATACAATCCACTCAAATTTTGCTTAAATATTAAATACTCAACATTTATTGCAACTTATTATAAATTGTAAATATATTACACCATACTGCTGCTGCAAAACAACAGATTTCACGACATATGTCCATGATACAAAACCTGATTCTGATTCTGAGTGGCGTCTAAGCAACAAAAACAATTGTTTAGCTGATGTAACATTAACAAATGTATTCTGTCACAAATCATCCCAAGTACCAAAGGTGTGTGCACTGTTATAAGATTGTGGCTTTTATTTTCATGAGTGACAGCCCGTTGCTATGGTGATAATCAGATCAATACTGCATGTGGAGTGTGAGGGACATCAAAGGCTGGCTGTTAGTTGGCAGATTTGCCTTTGTTTACATTGCAACTGCAGTGTTGCCATCTGCTGGAGAGGGGCTGCTAATAAAATGGCTTCATCATAGTTACCTACTGTGTGTTCATGGTCTTCTGCTGCTGTAGCTCACCCACTTCAAGGTTCGATATATTGTGGTTTCAGAGATGCTCTTCTACATCCACTATTGCAATGTGAATATTTGAGTTACTCTCAGCTTGAACTACTCTGGCTATTCTCTTCGTGAGCAAGGCAATTTTGCCCATTGATGGGCGCCATGGCAACGTAGTGGTTAGCATGACATTAACACAGCCTGGGGCATTCTGGAGTTTGGAGCTCAATTCTGGCATCCTCTGTAAGTACGTTTGTATGTCCTCGCCGTGAACGCGTAGGTTTCCTCTGGGTGCTCCATTTCTTCCCACATTCCAAAGATGTACCTTTTGGTAGGTTAATTGGTCATTATAAATTGTCCTGTGATTAGGCAAGGGTTAAAATAAGTGGGTTGCTAGTTGGTGAGGTTCATTGGGCCAGAGGGTTCTGTTCTGCACTGTATTTCTAAATAAATAAATAAGCTGCTGCTTGCTGGATGTTCTTCTGTTTTTTTTGTACAATTCTCTGTAAACTCTAAAAGCTGTTGTGTGTGAAAATCCCAGGAGATCAGCAGTTTCTGAGATACTCAGGCCACCCTGACTGGGCACCAACAACCATTCCACAGTCCAAGTCACTTGGATCACATTTCTTCTCTATTTTCATGTTTGGGCTGAACTACAAGTTAACCTCTTGACCACATCTACATGCTTTTATGCATTGAACTGCTGCCACACGATAAGCTGATTAGACATTTGCATTAACAAGCAGGTGCATAGGCGTACCTAATAAAGTGTCTACTGAGTGTAGTCCTTTGGGAATTCCCTGCATAAGACCGTAAGACTGTAAAGTATAGAAGAGGAATTAGGCTATTTGGCCCATTGAGTCTGCTTTGTCACTCTATTCTGTCTGATTTACTTTCCTCCTCAACCCCATCCTCCTGTAATCAAGAACCTATCACTAACCACTTTAAATGTAGCCAATGACTTGGCCTCCACAGGCTTCTGTGGCAATGAATTCCATAGATTCACTACCCTCTGGCTAATGGAGTTCCTCCTCATCTCTGTCCCAATAGGACATCCTAGACTCTCCCACTGCTGGAAACATCTGCCGCATGCCCACTCTGTCTAGGCCTTTCAATATTCAGTTGGTTTCAATGAACCCCTCCCCTCCCCATTGACATACAATGTCATAACTTGACTTGAAACGCAAAAAGAAACTGTCATGGATTCCCAGCTGGATATTGCCGTTGCCTGAGAATCTCAGATCCTGATGCACTGTTTTAAAGTAGGGAGATTAGAAAATGTGGACTTAGAACAAGAATCAGTTCAGCACAGGAACAGGCTCTTTGACACAAAATGTCTGAGTCAAAAATGATCCCAAATTAAACAAAATCTCTTCTGCCTGTACATGATTCATATCCCTCTGTTTTATGCATATTCTAGTGCCTATAGAAAAGTCGCATAAATGTTACTATTGTGTCTACTTCCACCACTATTCCTGTCAGCCTATTACAGACACCTGCCACTCTGTGCAAGAAAAACTTATCTGCACATCCCATAGAACTTAGAAGATAGAAGAGTACAGGCCTTTTATCTCATGATTTTGTGCCAACCATCTGTCCTTTTCTAAGATCAATTTAACCCTTCCCTTCTACATAGCCCTCCATTTTTCCTTTCATCCATGTGCCTATCCAAGAGTTTTTATAATGTCCAAAATGTATCTGCCTCTTACCACCATTCCCAACAGCACATTCCATGCACCTAGCGCTCCCTGTGTAAAAACAACTTCCTCTGACATCTCCCCCACTCATGTTTTTCTTAAAATAGCTTAGAGTTATGCCCTTTGTGTTAGCCCAGTGGTCCCCAACCTCCAGGCCGCGGATAGCAAGTGAAATCGGCAATCGCCTCTGATCTGGGCCGATATTTACGTGCTGGGCGGCACCTAATTAATTAGCTTGTTTATTTCGGCTCTTTTCTTAAAGTTGTGCTGGGTGCGCTCCGGCTACCACTGTACCTCTGCATGCTTCGCGGCCCCAAGGTTGGGGACCACTGTGTTAGCCATTTCTGCTCTGAGAAAAAAGACCATATGACATAGGAGCAGTATTAGGACATTTGGACCATCAGGATCGCTCCACAAATGCATCATGCCTGATTTATTATCTGCCTCAACTCCATCCTCCTACTTTCTCCCTGCAACCTTTCACACCCTGATTAATCAAGAACCTATCAAGCTCCTCCTTAAATATACCCAACAACTTGGCCTGCACGGCTGACTGTGCCAATGGATTCCCAGATTCCCTCTCTTGGAACCCAGCACAAACCTGATTTTCCGAATCTCTCTGCATGTTGAAATCCCCCAGGATTATTGCAACATCACTCTTTTTGCATTCCTTTTCTATCTTCCATTGTAATTTGTTTGCCTGAAGCTGCAGATTCAAATGTGAAGGAAAGTCCGCAGTAAATGATGGCAGGACCCTTGACAATGTTGATGGACATTTTCCAGGTTGAATTGTCTAACACTGAGTGGATGCATTTCAGATAAGAGGGAGGGAAGTTCCAAGGAGATATGTGGAGCAGTTTCTTTTTCCAGGAGTGTATTGTTGGATGTGATGGAGGAGGCAGATATGATAGAGGTCATTAACAGGCTCCTAGACAGGCACATGAGGCACCACGTTAGCAGTTAGCACAACACTGTTACAGCTCGGGGCCTTCTGGAGTTCAGAGTTCAGTTCTGGCACTGTCTGTAATGAGTTTGTACATTCTTCCAGTGAAAGCCTGGGTTTTTTCTGAGTGCTCTGGTTTTCTCCCACAGTCCAAAGTAGTACTGGTCAATAGGGTAATTGGTCATTTTAAATTGTCTTGTCCAGCAGTCTTGTAATAAGTAGTGTGTTGCTGGGCGGTACATCTCGTTGGGCCAGAAGGGCCTGTTCCATGCTGTATCTCTAAGTAAATAAATAAAGAAATAATGCCGAGAATGGAGGTATATGGACCATGTGCAGACAGAGGGGATTAAAAAGACATCAGAAGCTATCGAGGGCGGTGGGATGAGATCCACTTGGCTTCCTGTCTTTAGGTTTGTCAAATAGATTAAAACTATTTTGTTCTTTTTGTGAGGCTGATTTTAATCAATCACCTTCACTTCTGGAATCCTGTCAAATCTGTTTTAACACATAATAAAAAGCAAAAAAGAAAATACGAAGCATGAGACATCTTAAGGGAATTTACTGTCATCTCTTGATATGGAATACCTGTTATGATGCAGAAATACCCCCAATTCATTTGGGAATAGGAAGTTTTATAAACAATAATGAGATTAAGGATTAATAATAATATATTACAATAGTGATCATACTCCTGATGTACCGGTAGCTGTAATGGGCTTCAGGATTTTCTGAAAGCAATATGGAAATTGATATATGCATACAAAATGGTGGAAGAACTCAGCAGGTTGGGTAGCATCTATGGAGAGGAATAAACAGTCATTGTTTTTGGCCGAGACCATTTATTTGGAATCATTATTCCTTATGAAGGTTCTTTGCCAGAAACATCGACTATCTATTCCTTTCAATAGACGCTGCCTCACCTGCTAAGTTCCTCCAGCATTTTGTCTGTGTTACTCTGGATTTCCAGCAACTGCAGATTCTCTAGTGTTTACGATATGCATGCAAATCTTTTTTGCTTTCTGTAAGTTTATAATTCCTTAAACATATGAATTTGAGATGATAGAATCTCTCTAGCAGTTTGCAGTGAGATAAAAGAAATGAAAATAACATATGGTTTTTGAAGAGTAAACATGTAAGGAACTGCCCAATATACATTTGTCAGGATGGTGTCCATAAAAGGCCTTGCATTGAACTGCTGCTGCTAAGTTAACAAATATCACTTCACATGCCGGTGATAATAAACCCGATTCAGATTCATTATAGTTACAGGAAGGGTCAAGGAAAGGTGACTAGAACCAAGAGCATTTAATGGAAATTTTTACATTTTGAAGAGTTTTTAATGAAGTGAAGAGTGAAAGACAGCTCTCTCAGGTCTGATGCGGATTCCTATGTTTACTGTAACTAAGAGAGATTGTTTATTACAGAGATAAAGAAAACCTGGGCATCTAGTGGTGGTTCTAAGTTTATGGCAGATACCATTACACCTGAGGGACAACTGAATGGGGGAAAGCACAACACAGGAATTTGAGGACAGAGGGGAAAAGGGGGATTAGTACTGATTGCTTGAGCAAAGCCATATTGAAAGGCTGAATGTGTCATAAATGCATTGTTTCAATATTCTTCCTTTCATGTAATATCATTACTTTCCTTCAGATTAAAGCTGATCAAACGCTGTCAGAAGTTGCTCAGCAAGTAAAGCCAAGTTTTTTTGTGCTTGTCCACTTGCCAGTGGCAATCCTTTTCATCTCTGTCGAAGTACTGTATATAATATTAGTGAGACCACATCTGAAGTACAGTATTGGTCTCCAAATTTAAACAAGGGTATGAATTCATTCAAAGCAGTTCAGACAAGGCATCCTAGACTGATATCTGTAATGGATGGTTTGTCTTATAAGTTAAGATTGAACAGGTTAGGCTTGAATCTACTAGAATTTAGAAGAGGTGACGAATGAAATTAAAAAATCCCTGACATGTCTTCACAAGTTCAAAATGGAGGTCAACTGCACTTCATGTTGCATCTAGGTAGTCTCCAAGCTGATGGCATGAAGATTAATTTCTCCTGGTAAAATTTGTTTTTCCCTCCCCCTTCTTTCTTCTCCTATTCTCTATTCTAGCTTCTTTCCTCTCCTCCTTGCTTGCATATCACCTCCCCTGGTGTCCCTCCTTCTTCCCCTTCTCCCTTGGTCTACTCTCCTCTCCTATCTTCTCCAGCCCCTTACCTTTTCCATCCACTTGACTTCACCTGTTATCTTCTAGCTGGTTCTCCTTTCCCTCCCCCCACCTTTTTATTCTGGCATCTCCCCCCTTCCTTTCCAGTCCTGAAGAAGGGTCTCGGCCCAAAACATTGACTGTTTATTCATTTCCATAGATGCTGTCCGAACTGCTGAGTTACTCCAGCATTTTGTGTGTGTTGCTGTGGATTTCCAGCATCTGCAGCATCTCTTGTTTTTAAAATGGAGATTATGCTTCCTCTTTTGGACGAATCTAGTACTAGTGGTCACTGTCTAAAGAAAAGGAAGAGCTAGCTTTAGGCAGATTCTAGTTAGTTTTTTTACACGTGTGTGTTGTGAGGGATTCTCATCCTCAAAGGGAGGTGAATGGTGAGTCCTTAAATATTTTTTAAGGCAACTATTGAGTGTCTGCGAATCTCTGCCGGGAAAGTCGAAAACCTAGTATCAGTGAATTCATGAGCCCTTTGGAAGCTAGAGGCTGAAAACGGGTGTGTCCTGGGGTGAGAGCGCTCTGCATGTGGGTGTGTGGGTGGTTGGCAGTGAGGAATGGGCTTGTTTCACTCTTATGTTTTGCCTTGTTATTTTCTTGTGTTCTGCTGAAGATGGTGGGCATGCTTTTTGTCACGGGAACGTGTGGCAACCCTCTGGCCACTCCCAGAGCATCCTTAAGTCATGTTGGTTACTAATGCAAACGATGCATTTCACTGTATGCTTTGATGTACCTGTGACAAATACATTTGAATCTGAAGGTATTCTTGATAAGCAAGGGAGTGTAAGATTATTAGTTGTGAACAGAATGGCGGAGCTGAGTTTACGATCAGATTAGCCATGATCATACTGAGTAGCAGAGCAGGCTTGAGGGCTGAACGGCCTGCGCCTGCTTTTGCTCCTAATATATGTTTGCATGTAGCCTTGACGTTCAATCGCATTAAAGTGGATTTATTACTGTCACATGTGCTGAAGTGCAGTGGAAAACTTTGTTCTGCGTGCCGTTCATACAGATCATTTCACCACATTAGTACATCGAGGTAGAACTGGCAAAAAGCAGCAACATACAGCAGGTTATAGTGTTACACCTACAGAGAGAATGCAGGCAGGCATTAATGTGCAAAAGACAAAATAGATCGTGAGGTCAAGAATCCATCTTCTTGTACAAGAGCTCCATTCTAGCAGTGAGATATAAGCTGTCTCCGTGTTTATGCTGCGTGCTTTCGGGGTGTTTTGTACCTTCTCTTCATTGCTAGGGGGGAGAAGAGAGAATGTCTGTGGTGGGTGGGATCTTCGTTTTATTTATTTATTTATTCTGGTCCTTCGAGCCGTGCTGTCCAGCAATCCCCTGATTTAATCCTAGCCTAGTCACAGGACAATTTATAATGACCAATTCACCTACTGACCGGTACATCTTTGTGCTATGGGAGGAAACCAGAGCACCCGGAGGCAATGGGCATGTTCCTGGGCAGAACATACAAACTCCTTACAGTCAATGGCGGGCTGTTTTACAGGCAACAGGCAACACCCAGAACATGCTCTCTTCTCACCGCTGCCATCAAGAAGAAGGTGCAAGAGCATCTGGACTCACACCTTCAGGTTCAGAAACAGTTACTACCCATCAGCCATCAGGCTCTTGAAATAAAGTGGATAACTTCACTCAACTTCACATGCCCTATCATTGAAATACTCCCACAACCTATGGACTCACGTTCAAGGACTCTTCATCTCATGTTCTCGATATTTATTATTATAATTTCTTTCTTCTTGCATTTACATAGTCTGTGGTATTTTGCACACCAATTGATTGCCCAAGCCGGTGCAGTCTTTCATTGATTCTGTATGGTTATTAGTCTATGCTGCAAGAAAACAAATCTCAGGGTTGTATATGGTGAAATATATGTGCTTTGATAATAAATTGAACATAGAACAGAGAAATCTACAGCACATTACAGGAACATAGAAACCAACAGCACCTTACAACAATGCTGTGCTGACCATGTAACCTACTCTAGAAACTCCCTAGAATTCCCCTAGCGCGTAGCCCCCATGTACCTATCTTAGAGGCTCTTAAAATACCCTATTGTATCCACTTCCACCACCGCTGCCAGCAGAGCATTCTTGGAGACCTGAAATGAATTGGCCAGTATGGTTCCCTGTTTGCTATCTTCTTTCTAAAGATAAAATGACTAGTTTGAAAATGCAAAACAAAATTAATTGTATGAAGCCACAAGAGGGCAGCAGCCAGCACATTATTGAGATAGCACAGTCAACGGAAGATGCTTTTCGGTATGTATTCTATTGAAATAACTGACTAGGAAATTAACTGAATATTATATATTTTATTCCTAACCGTAACCTGAATAATTTGAATCTCCATTGAAAATGCAGTAAAAAAATTGTTGGAGGAACAGGCTGGATAAAGGTTAATCACAATTCCTTTAACTGCTTTAAAATGACATTTCTCTTCTGTTAACTAAAGGCATGATAATAATAATAGGCTACTCAAGATCTGACATCTGCAGGGTAATTACTGCCTTGCAGTATCTAGCCATGCACTGCCTTCTACTCAACACTGGCCTCTGCATTATTCTCATGTTCCAGCTTCTGACAGCTTTTTTCTTCTCAGTTGTGTAAAATAACGTTTTGGAGAAGGGCTGTCATTGCAAAGACTGTCACTGGTTGTCTGTCCCGTGCTGGTCTTGAGAAGCTTTGGCCCTTTACATATAACTGAGCGTCCAGGCCAATTCACAGAGCACTTACACTGGTGTGGATCTGTAATCAAAATCTCAGGGAGACTTCCTTTCATAAAGGATGTCAGTAAAACTGTTAGTTTTCTATGACAATATGTCAGGGTTTATTTTAATTTCTTGATTACTTTTAAAACTGAGTTCAAATCCAAAAACTCCAGTGGTGATCAGATACTTTGCATTACTAACGCAGCACTCCCTGATTACAAACCCAAAGCTCCCAGGTTACTAGCTCAAGATCACTAGATTACTAGCCCTGAACTCCCAAATTACTACCCCTGGACTCCCAGGTTACAAACCCAGGACTACCGTATTATGAGTTCTGGGCTTCCAGATTACTACTCCGGACTCCCTGATTACTACCACTGGACTCCCAGATCAATGCCCCTGTACTCCCTGATTACAAATCCAGGACTACCTGGTTATTAGCTATGGACTCCCAGATTACTACCCCCGGACTCATCGATTACAAGACCAAGATTACCAGATTACTACCCCTGGACTTCCTGGATACTACCCCTGGACTCCAAGGTTACTACCCCGGATTCCAAGATTACTAGCCCAGAAAAAACAAATACCAGATCTGTACTCCCTGATTACTACCCCTGGACTCCAGGTTACTAGTCTTGGACTCCCAGATTACTAGTCATGGGCTCCTAGTCTGCACACTGTTACCTTCTCCCTCAATGAAACACTTAATTATAAATGGGCAATTTCAGCCACATTTCCAGAAAAATTTGGTGACTGAAGAAAAAGAGGAAACCTATTCTGAATATCTCCTTGACAAAGAAGTGCTGTGCATTGGAGTTCTGCATATTTATTTTAAGCTTGCTTGTTAACAAGTTGACAAATAGCATAGAGACTGGAGATGAAAGATACATTCTCAAGATGTCCATCTGTTTAGAGAACTCAAAGCTTTAGACTGGACTTTATTATTTCCTTTTATGAACCTATCTAATTATTGACATTAACACAGTGCAGGGCCAAAGTCTGGCCTGTTACATTGCTGGGAATATATTACATTGTAGTAAATGATCTGTACACTGGTTTTTGTCTTCTCTCACATAAAATCTTCTCTTTCTTTACTCACTAGCTACCCTGAGACTGATTTGATGCGAGATAGATTTGTTCTGTTTCTAATCGGTTTCCTTTAGTAACAATGGTGCAGACGGGCAAGATGGCTAAGATGGCCATGGTGGATTGATGGGCATTTCAAGTTCAGGATCACTGTCAGGGGCATACCATAAGACCATAAGGAGCAGAATTAGGCCATTTGGCCCATCGAATCTGCTCCACCATTTCTTCATGGCTGATTCAAGCTCCAGTCTTGTGTCTTCTCCCCATATCCTTTCATGACTTGACTAATCAAAAATCTATCAACCTCTGCCTTAAATATACCCAAAGACTTGGCCTCCTTAGCCACTTGTGGCAATGATTTCCACATATCCACCACCATCTTGCTAAAGAAATTCCTCCTCACCTCCATTCTAAAAGACGTCCTTCTATTCTGATGCTGTGCCCTCTGGTCTTAGACTCCCCCATCATGCATACAGTGGTGCTAAAAGTTTGTGAACCCTGTAGAATTTTCTCTATTTCCGCATAAATATGACATAAAATGTGATCAGATCTTCACATAAGTCCTAAAACTAGATAAAGCGAACCCCAATTAAATAACTAACACAAACCATTATACTGTTCATTTATTTATTGACAAAAATGATCCAATATTACATGTATTAGTTGGAAACAGTGTGTGAACCTTTGCTTTCAGTAACTGGTCTGACCCCCTTGTACAACAATAACTTCAACCAAATGTTTCTGATAACTGTTGATCAGTCCTGCACATCGGCTTTGAGGAATTTTAGGCCATTTCTCCTTACAAAACTGCTTCAACTCTGGGATGTTGGTAGGCTTCCTTGCATGAACTGCTTGCTCCAGTTCCTTCCGCAACACCTCTACAGGATTAAGGTCAGAAGTTTGGCTCGGCCATTCCAAAACAAAAATTTTCTCCTTTTTAAACCATTCTGTTGTTGATTTACTCTTGTCTTTTGGATCACTGTTTTGCTGCATTATCCAACTTCTATTAAGCTTCAGGTGATGGACTGCTACCCTGACACTTTGCTGTAAGTTGTCTTGATTCAATTTCAAATTCTTTTTTTCCAGGCCCTGAGGCAGCAAAAGAGCCCCAAACAACGATGCTCCTTCCACCATGCTTCACAGTTGGGATGAGGTTTTGGTGTTGGTGTGCAGTGCCCTTTTCCGTCCAAACATGGCAATGTGCACTTCTGCCAAAAAGTTCAACTTTTGTTTCATTTGTCCACAGAAGTTGTCCCAGAAGCATTGTAGAATGCACAGGTGATCTTCTCTAAACTTGAGATCTGCAGCAATGTTTTGTTTTGGAGAGCAGTGGTTTCCTCTGTGATATCTTTTCATGAACACCATTCAGTGTTTTTCTTATAGTGGACACATGAACAGAACCTTTAGCAAATTCTAGAGATTTCTGATGTCTTTTGCTGTTACTCTTGCATTCTTTTTCACCATTGTACATTGTGCTCAGTGTGATCTTTACAGGATGCCCACCCCTAGAGAGAGTGGCAACAGTACTGAGTTTCCTCCATTTGTAGACAATTTCTCTTCCTGTGGACTGATGAACACTCGGGTCTTTAGAAATGCTTTTATAGCCTCTTCATGCATCTCTACAATTCTTCTTCTAAGGTCCTCTGAAAGATGTTTTGATCGAGGCGTGGTGCACATAAAAAGATCTTTCTTGAGAAGAGCAGGCTCTGTTAGTCACCTGACTTTGTGTGTCTTTATTTATAGGACAGGACACCTCCACAACCCACAGCTCCAATCTCATTTCATTGATTGGCACACCTGACTCCAAATAGCTTTTGTTGAAGGCAAACCCAGATGTTCACATACTTTTTCCAACAAATACATGTAATATCGGATCAATAAATAAATGTGTTATATATTTAATTGGGTTCTCTGTATCTAGTTTTAGGACTTATGTGAAGATCTGATCGCATTTTAGATAATATTTATCCAGAAATAGAGAAAATTCTCCAGGGTTCACAAACTTTCTAGCACCACTGTACCTAGTGTTTAAATGCCATGAAAATTAACTTCTTGCAGCATTTGCATGGTACATTAAAAACATGACAAACATCAATTACATAAACATAACAATCACAGCACGGAAACAGGCCATTCCGGCCCTCCTAGTCCGTATAAATTAACATAAATTATATGTGATGTAAATAACAAAATTAACAAAATACCTTTAGTTCAAGTTAAGGGAAATATAATTTAAGGTCAGATTAGTGTTTTTCAGGTCAGTTCAAGAACCTGATGGCAGTGGGGAAGAAGCTGTTATTGAACCTTGAGGTGTGGGTCTTCAGGCTTCTGTACCTCCTGCTTGATGGTAGCTACAAGAAGACAGATATTGGGGGTCTTTAATGGTAAATGTTGCCTTCCTTAGACATTGCCTCTTGTAGATGTCCTATGGCTGGAAGAGCTGTACTCATGACAGAACTCTCAATTACACTACTCTGTGTAGCCACTTGTGTCCTGTGCATTGGCATTTCTGTACCAGGCTGCAATGTAACCAGTCAGAATGCTTTCTATTCAGTCTTATACCACTCTGTGACTCTAAAGCTGGGTTTCCAAACCTGGGGCACCATGGATCCCTCAGTTAACAGTAAGGCTTCATGGCATAATAAAAGGTTGTGAACCCTTGCTCTAAAGTGTTTTCTTCTTGTAGCTAACAGATTCAGTAGACAATTTTCAAAAGGGAATTATATGTACATTTGAATAGGAAAACTTTGCAAGAGACTGTGAATAGGTCAGGCTGGCAGAACCGAAGATATTAAAAGCAGAGAATTAAGGACAGGCACGAGGAAATCTGCAGATGCTGGAAATTCAAACAACACACTCAAAATGCTGGTGGAACACAGCAGGCCAGGCAGCATCTATAGGGAGAAGCATTAAGGACAGGAGTAGGACTCAACCATTCAGCCCCTCAACGCCTGTTCTGCTATTCATTAAGATCATGACTTGAGGCCCTCTGTTGGGCAGGGTCAACCAAGGATGTTGCATCTTTGCCGTCTACATGAAACACAAGCCAGAGCATTGCGATATGGAGAACAAGTATTGCCATGTAGCAGACTCCCACTCTCCGCGCATCTCATGAACTCAAAGGATCTGGACTAACCTAGGACTGCCTTAGGGACTTCAGCTCCGGATTTTTTCTTGGGATTTACTACTGAAACCTTCCCCATGAGTTGGTATACAGTAGCTGCAAGGCAGCAGAGGTTTGAGATCAGAATTTCCCTTCTCCTAGATGAGCTGCCAACTACGGCTGATGAACCCTATCTGCCCAAAGTGACTGGTTTTAAGGTGCCAATAATCCATTAGTGCCCCTTCTCCTGTCAGTAGAAATGGTACTGCTGGGCTTAGTAGCGAAGCTGGACTTGGTTGTCAGAGGCTATTTGAGAATGCACACCATTGGGAGCATTTAACAGGTACTGGGAATCTATCCCGTCTACCATTCCCAGCTATAACAACCTTAAGAAATCAAGATCATGGCTATAACCTCACTGGTCAGAAGTATCTGTGAAAAGAGAAACAGAGTGAATGTTTAAGGTCCAGGACTTTTTGACAGATCGGGGAAATGAACAATCCAAGTCTGATTTAGATGCATAGAGAGTGGGAGATGAATGGCCATAATGGGCTGAATGGTCTCCATCTGTACCAAAGGAGTCTGCAAACATATTCCAGTCTTATGGCGTCAGTCTCATTTAATCCTGAATCATGGTAAGTGTCTAAAGGTCTAATTGCTTGTCCAGAAACACTGTGACTGCATTTGATTCATTCTAGTGTCAGATTTTGTGTAAACTGAAGATAAAAAAAGGTCAATGGAAAGTCCTGGCTCATTTGTGCGTCTATTTTGTAATTCATTTTAAACAAAATGCACACAAATATATTGATAACATTCTGCTATCGCTGCGACACATTTTGGCAGAGGAATTGACTGCTTGGTTTGCTTACTGTTTGAAGCTGGCCTGTCTGGTGGCGTATTCTGCTCAGACTGGGAGTTTAAATTTCAGTACTTTTCTTCGGTCTGCAGGAGTGAGTGAATACACTCATCAACCCTGCACTTGCATCGAACTTGTATCCGTCGTGAACTGTGGTAGAGGCGCAGATAAAATAAGAAAAATTGGCACTGATGTTAGCATTTTTCATGGAATATAGAACACAGGACCAGTACAGCACAGCCTGGGCCTTTCAGCACACGACGATGTGCTGACCTTTTGAATTGCTCCACAATCAATCTGACCCTTTCCTCCTACGTAGCCCATATGATTGACTGTAATGGTTGGTGCTACAATTGTTCAAACAGTTGAATAAAAGCTTAGATCATTAACAAGGAAAAAATTTGCAAAAAGCAGTGGATGCTTAGTAATAAAAGAAGTTGCTATACTTTGATAACCCTGTCTGTTTTGCTTTGACAGTTGCAACACCATTAGTCACACTAGCTAGACTCTTTTTCCTGTTGCTCTGCCCACTTAGATCTTAAGCTCATGTTACTGAATATTTACTAAAACTTCAAAAAAGGTTTCAGGATAAAAATCCTGAGCTTTAGATTATTAAGCTGAACCATAAGGCATTAATAGTGCCATCCATTCAAGTGGCTGTGAAACAGATAGCATTTTGTTATTCTTTTGTCATGCTGTGGTTGGGCAACATTCAAAAACCTTGCACACCAGTAAATCAGAAGGCATATTGACTTCAAGCATTAATTTAGATCACTATGGATGCTGACTGACTTGCTGCGTATTTCACCATTTTCTGCTTTTATTTCAGATTTTTGGAGTCGGCAATGTTTTGCTTCTGGAAGGAACTACCTGATAACTCGTTGAAGAATTATTTCACATGCTCTTATTTTATGAATTTCGAACATTAGGTGAATAAGTGCATTTCTTTTGTGGAATTTGTCAGAAGTGATGATAAGTACTGACTGTGGGCTTCCCCCACCACATATTCTAACTGTGTTGATCACTGATGCAAAAGACACATTTCACTCTGTGTTCTGATCTTTCAATGTACATGTGGCAAGAAAAGCTAATCTAATCTGCTGCTAACACATAACCAGATGAGAAAATGGAACTTTATGGATTTTGGCGTTTAAAACCGGATGCTGTACTCATGCCAAATTAGAAAAGCCAAAGAAAATGTAAAATTGGGACATTCTTGCTTTAAGACCATTGTTGTAAATTCCTCCCCTTTATGGTTATTGAAACCTACCCTGCAGGATTTACAGGTAACTATTGCTTGCTTGCTCATTGGTTGCCTTGACATTCATATGTTTTAATTAGGGTAGTGGGATCATTGCTTTAATGGAGCCCACTCGTATTGTCCTATGAAAGGATGAGGTCACTGATGCCAAAAGGTTTGCTTGTAGTTCAGTTATCAGTGGTGTCCCATTGGGTTGAGAGTGTGAAAATGGGGCTGATAATGCCTGGGTCTCTAAGGAAATGTTCCTCAACTGAAAGTACCGCATTGCTGGGGTTGGTTCCAAGCACCCACCCTGCACAGGTAGCACTGGAGTCACAGTTGTGAGAGCTACACTCACCTGTTAACTGAAGCATGGTAGCATAATAGTGAGTGAAATCGCTTTACGGCAGTGGTGATCATTGATCTGGGGTTCAATTCCCATTGCTGTCCGTAAGAAATTTGCCCATCCTCCTCATGACTGCACGGGTTTCTTCCAGGCGCTCCAGTTTCCTCCCACGTTCCAAAGATGTACAGGCTACTGAGTCGTGGGCATGATAAGTTGCCGCTGGATATGTGCCACCATGTGCGGTGTTGGCCGTTGACACAAAGCAATGCATTTCACTCTAGATTTCAAGATGAAGCCACACTCAGGTTGGAGGAACAACACCTTATATACCGGCTGGGTAGCCCCCAATCTGATGGCATGAACATTGACTTCTCTAACTTCCATTAATGCCCCTCCTCCCCTGCTTACCCCATCCCTGACATATTTAGTTGTTTTTTTTCTTCTCTCTCTGCCCATCACTCTGCCTGTTCTCCATCTCCCTCTGGTGCTTTCCCTTTCCCTCCCCCTTTCTTTCTCCCGAGGCCTCCCATCCCATGATCCTTTCCCTTCTCCAGCTCTGTATCACTTTCACCAATCACCTTTCCAGCTCTTCACATTTCCCCCTCCCTCCACTACTTTCAAATCTCTTAGTATCTTTCCTTGCAGTTAGTCCTGACGGAGGGTCTTGGCCCGAAACGTCGACAGTGCTTCTCCTTATAGATGGTGCCTGGCCTGCTGTGTTCCTCCAGCATTTTGTGTGTGTTGTCTGAATTTCCAGCATCTGCAGATTTCCTCGTGTTTGCATTTCACTCTATTTATTTATTGAGATACAATGTGGAGTAGGCCCTTCTGGCCCTTTGAGCCACGCCGCCTAGAAATCCGCCAATTTAATCCTAACCCAATCATGGGATAGCTTACAATGACCAATTAACCTACCGACTGGTACATCTTTGGATTGTGGGAGGAAACCAGAGCATCTGGAGGAAACCCACGCGGTCACGGGGAGAATGTACAAACTCCTTACAGGCAGTGGCGGGAATGTTTTAACGTTTCGACATAGATGTGATGAATAAAGCTAATCTTTCTTTCAGTATGGATGTTTTCTGGTGAGCACCTGAACCAATACTTTTCTGATAAATATCTCACAAGAGAATTATTTACATGTTGATTATTTACAACATTTTTAATGTGTAAATAATACCTGGAAAGTGTAAGCTGTGGTTCATTCCTTTCAATGTTGTCTGCTTCCTAATCTATTGAGAGGTTACTATGGGCTTGAACTTTTGATTCATTTTCAATCATTAAATAGTTAAAAAAAACTCCATGCACGATCATGATAGGATCATGTCTGGGGAATGCACTGAGTTTGTGAGACGTCTGTCAAGGGCCAGTTTTCTGAAGGATGGTATTTGCTCTTGAAATTGCAGCAAACACATAGAACGAGGAAAATCGCATGACATGCCCACAAAGGCATGCATGAATGAGTTCAATTTCGAGCCGGCATTTGCAAAGAGATATGAATAGTGGGAAGGAACATGCCAGCAAAGATATAATATGGGGAAATGTGAATTATTCAAGTATGTAGGAAAAATAGCAATTCAGGTAATTTAGTCTTTGACAGAAACAGAGTATCCTTTTACATAAATTACTATGTTAACTTGTCGGCAATAAAAAAATAAATGTCAGGAAGTGTGGAGGAGGCTTGATTCAAAAGCAGAGCTGCAGAGACGATTCAGCGATGAGCGATAACTTTAATGATAGGCTGTAAAATAACAAGCCATGAGGGCCACAAGAGAAGAGAGAACAGATACTAAACTCACAGGTATAAGGTAACTGAAAGCGTGGAGCCACTAGATGAGACTGGCTGGTTTGTATGACTGAAGAAGGATTGTGAATGAGGGAAGGGTTTAAATAGGCTGCAGGTGATGAGTTGGGAACTAATGGTTGGTGACTCTTGTTAGCTGGGTAGAGCCTGCATGCATAGGGCCTGATAATAAATAAATATTAAAACTACATAGGCTTCTGTTGAAACTCACACAGGAGAACTGTGCGCAGTTTTAGTTTACAACTTGCCTTCAGAGGGAATGGGCTGAGAGTTGACTAGTTGCTAAAAGGAGGGGTTTCTACAAAAAGAAACTGTGTAGACAAGGTCTACATACATACGCTCAATGGCCACTCTATTAGTTACCTCTTATACCTAATAACATAGTTACTGAGTGTATTTTCGTGATCTTCTGCTGCTGTAGTCTATCCACTTTAAGGTTCGACATATTATGTGTTCAGAGATGCTCTTTTGCACACCACTGTTGTAACATGTGGTTATTTGAGCTACTGTCAAACTCTTGTCAGCTTGAATTAATCTCGCCATTTTCCTCTGACCTCTCTCATTAACAAGACACTTTTGTCCACAGAACTGCTGCTCACTGGATGTTTTTTTTTCATTTTTCACACCATTCTATGTCAACTCTAGAGACTGTTGTGTGTGAAAATTCCTGGATATCAGTAGTTTCTAAGATACTCAACCCCCCTGTCTGGCACCAATGGTCATTCTACAGTCAAAGTCACTTCAATCACATTTCTTCTCCATTTTGATATCTGGTCTGAGCAACAATTGAACCTCTTGACCATGTCTGCGTGCTTTTATGCATTGAATTGCTGCCAATAATAAAGTGGCAACTGAGTGTAGAACAGAACAGCACAGCACAGCACAGTTTGGGGTCTTTGCCACAGTAATCGATGAGTATATTGAAAAGTAAGATTTCTAAAGGGCTTAATTGAATAGAAGCTGGGAGGATGTTTCCACTGACAGGAAGATAAAAAGAATTTGGAGTCACAATTTCATAATAAGAGAGTGGGACTGAGTTAAGGAAAAGTTACTTCATTCAAGAAATTATGTATTTTCATTTTTCAGCTTGTCAGGATGTAGACATTCTGTTGAGTATATTCCACTGATCACTGGATATTAACGGATAACTGAGAGGGATAGGGATAATGCAGGAAGCTGGAGATGCTGAGGGAGATCAGCAATGAATAGATTGAACAACATCGTAGCTTTGAAGAGCTGAATGCCCTACACCTTGTATTTGCTGGGTAGTCACTTTATTTTCATAAACATACGCCCAATGTTGCAGTGATTAATAATGCCCACTTTCCTCCGGCATCCTAAGAGACCTAGTCACCAGCAAATGATGACCTCCCCCTTTAAAAGAAAGTTGGATTGATTTCTGACTGGGGCATGAAAAGTTGATTAAATTGATAACGTAAATATGATCAACGTGATTTTTCTTTTTATTTGTTCGTTTGCGGGGTGTAACCACAGACTCAGCAATCTAGTAAAATTGGCCTCTCAAATCGCTCTGCACGGTGGGCAGTTAGGGGTGGACAATAGGTATTGTCAGTTGCTACAATTTTACAGTGACATGGTGACATTAAGGTATCAATTCAATCACTGCAGTGTAATATTTGAAGCAATGCATTATGGTATTTGGAAATTACAAAGCCGATAGAGCAGTGTACACTACAAAAGCCTGAGTCCTGAATTCTGAGCTTCTGTTGCTGGCAGTTAGAGATTTGGTTGAACTTCTATGTTGCAATCCATTTCTTTCATGTTTTCTTTTCGTGTGCCTGTTTTTGCCTGTGGGGATTTATTATAGTTTCATTTTCAGCTTTCATCTTATGATTAGGCATGGTTGCTACGGTAACATTAATCTGAAGCCACAGTATAGTGCAGGGGGCTATGGGTACTGGGTTTGAAAGAGTCAAATTGAAGAATTTTTTGAATAATTTTTCATAATTTTTGAGCTTCCTACTTCTACTTGTTTGGCTTTATTCAAATGTTTCAGATGATAAAAGACATAAATCCGGAGACATTTTCCCAGGGCGTAAATGGCTAATATGAGGGGACGTAATTTTAAGGTGATTGGAGTAAAGTATAGGGGTAATACCAGAGGTAAGTTTTTTACATGGAGAGTGGAGGATGCATGCAGTGCCCTGCCATGGATGGTGTTGGAGGCATTAGAAACATTTAAGAGAAGCATTCTTCAGTATTCTTGGTGGTGCGGCTGTAACAAAACCCAATTTCCCTCGGGATCAATAAAGTATGTCTGTCTGTCTATTAGTAAAATGAGGGCTCTGTAGGAGGGAAGAGGTAGATTGATCTCAGAGTTGATTATAAAGCCGGCACAACGCAGTGGGCCAAAGGTCAGGAACTGTACTGTAGTCTTCTATGAAATGAAATGGTGGAGCAGACTCGATGGGCCATATGGCCTAATTCTATTCCTGTATCTTATGGTCTTATGGTTTCCATTCTGGGATTTCTGTTTTAATTAATTCAATTTTCTCTACTTGCAGAATACAGTTCTAAAATCTAGGCAACTGGATACGGTGGGAAAGAGTTAATTTCCCAAAATGTACTCTCCTTTCATAGTCAGTGGCAGATGCTGGCAAATCTCTCAAGTCACACTCTCACATTACTTAACACTGATATGCAGTTCTGTCTTGTCCAGGAGTAGGGAACTAGTCTTCATGTCTTCATGACTGGTGTAGCTGGCATGGTTAGTTGGTTAGTTACTGCCTGGCATTTAGGGCAACAGCTAGCATGGTGTAGCTACTTTAACGTCATTTGAATGTGGTCGCCAATTTTCACGGAAAAGGAAGTTAAGGCAATTCTTTTTTAAATTATTATGGTTAAATTAATGCTTTACTTAATTTGTTCCCAATAAATTGCCTTTACATTTATTTGGCCAAATACAATGTTGGCATTCATTCTGAGAGGACTAGAACATAACAGTAAGGATGAAATGCTGAAATAGTGTGAGGCATTGGTTAGATCTCATTTAGAGTTTTGTCCGCAGTTTTGGGCTCTTTATCTAAGGAAAGTTGTGCTGGCATCAGAGAGGGTCCAATGGAGATTTGTGAGAATGATCCTGGGGATGAAAGGGTTAATGTATGAGGGATGTTCGATGGCTTTGGGCCAGTACGTGCTGGAATTTAGAAGAATAAGATATGGATGTGGAGAGAATGTTTCCAATCGTGGATAAGTTTAAGATCAGAGGCTGCAGCCTCAGAATAGAAGGACATTCCTTAGAAAAGAGATGAGGAGGAATTTCTTTAGTCAGATGATGGTAAATTAGTGGAATTCATTGCCATGGAAGGCTGTGGAGACCAAGAGGTTGCTAGGTTCTTAATTAGTACGAGTGTCAAAGGTTATGGGGAGAGAGTAGGAGGGTGGCTTTGAGAGAGATAATAAATCAGCCATGATGGAATGCTGCAGCAGGCTCCATGGACTATATGACCTAATTCTACTCCTGGCTATGGTCTTATTTTAATATTTAACTGATCTTTGATATTTAATTTAAAAATATACTTCAGCAACATTTTAAGGCTTTTTTTCAGTATCAGAGTTGCTAAGCAGCACGTAGAAAGGTCTTTGTGGGCAGAACTTCACGTTGCACCTTCTGAGGACCAGCTGGAGCTTGGGGACTATTCTTCTTTGTGGGTGGCCACAGCAATGAGGCCTTGAGCTGTTGGAAGCCACAGGAAGATCATGGAGCATGTGGACTGGACTAAATATCATTAGGACAGATATATTCTTTTCAAAATCGTGGCACACAGAGATTCAGTGGCTTCTGTGGCTCCTGAAAATGGTGCTAGTTTTAAATTCTTAGTCAGTGTTTCAGTCAACCAAAGCTTCACAAATACAGCACTGCTGATCTTGCCAAGAGTCACATTGTCACCTGTTCATTTTCCGTCAGGGTCACCTTATGTTCAGATACTCCTGCACCCAGCGTCACTTTATGTGCATGCAATCAATCTGTGTACATAAGCTAATTTTATGTATATATAGCCAGACTCAGCAGTTGATTGTACGTTGTATTTTACCGGATTGATTTTGTTATGTTTTGTAATTTCAAAACATTAAATTAATTCAATTGAAGATGGGAGTCCAAAATGTGAATATAACTTTGTCTTTAAGTGAGGTGTGCACATATCATGTGGTAGTGTGATGATGTATGAAATTAATGTACTTTATCATATAACATGTAATTAATTATTTAAATGAACAAAAATGCTCAATGAAACAATATATACAATATACAATTGTAACTCTTGGTTTGGCTAGCTGCTTAATCTGGGAGAAGACAGCCTCGGCCCAGCCAAACTTATGAAGTCTTGTTTGAGTGGATGCTGCGTGATGTGTCTCCTGTTACAAATCAGTACCACAAAATAACAACAGTACACAATATGTGAGTAAATGATTGAGCTTTATAATTCTTAATTTGACTATATGATTAGTAAAGAAACAAAAAAAGAAAAGGCCCCATCCTCATGAAACAGTCTAATGCACAACGTTGGAGCTCATTGTTTAGTCCACTGGTTCCCCTTCGACCTCCTCTGAGCGTAACTGACCCTCGGACCCTCACTCCAAGTCCACTCCGTCTGGAGGTCTACCAACTCTCTC
The DNA here is from genome assembly GCF_048418815.1 of Hemitrygon akajei. Taxonomy (NCBI): domain Eukaryota; kingdom Metazoa; phylum Chordata; class Chondrichthyes; order Myliobatiformes; family Dasyatidae; genus Hemitrygon; species Hemitrygon akajei. The sequence continues at coordinate 23,897,991 of NC_133135.1, forward strand.
CAACTTCTCTCCTCATCTCTCCCCTGCAAAAGACCACAAACTCTCAGACCCACAATAAAGAACAACATCCCTCTCATTGGATAGCCCACATTCCAAAGTCCCGTTATCTCTAGTCATAACCCAAACATTACTGCTACAGAGAAGCCATTACATTAGCCGTGAAATCTTACAGCGCATTACACAAGATTACTCAAATATTATTGAAATATCAAGTACGCAACAGCTTTTATAGTATATTTAAAGTTATTATGTTTTTTTAAGCTTCTTGTGTTTTTTTTAACGTTGCGTCACATCTGGAGTAACAATCATTTCATCCTCCTTTAAAATCAGAATCACGTTTAAAATCACCAGCATATGTCATGAGATTTGTTAACTTAGAGGCAGCAGTACAATACAATACATAATAATATAGAAAAAATGGATTACAGTAAGTATATATATAAAATAGTTAAATCAAAATAGTAGTGCAAAAACAGAAATAATAAAAAAAAGTGAGTGAGTGTTCATGGGTTCAATGTCCATTTTGAATTTTGTTTGCAGAGGAGAAAAAGTTGTTCCTGAATCACAGAGTGTGTGCCTTCAGGCTTCTGTACCTCCTTCCTGATGGTAACAATGAGAATAACACATGTCCTAGATAATAGGGGTCCTGAACAACGGATGACACCTTTCTGAGCCACTGCTCCTTGAAGATGCCATAGGCACCATGGAGTCTAGTAGCCAAGATGGAGCTGACTAACTTTACAACTCTCTGTAGCTTCTAGCGGTTCTGCACAGTAGCCTCCCAACCCCATCAGGCAGTCTGTCAGAAAGCTCTCTGAGTGCATTTGTAGAGGTCTTTGAGTGTTTCAAGTGACAAACCAAATCTGCCCAAACTCCCAATGAAATATAGCCGCTCATGTTCATGCAGTGAAGAATGATAGTAAACAATCCTGAAACTTGAATACAAAATTCCATTAACATAGAAATCTACAATCTACAGACCCTCAGCCGACAATGTTAATCTGGCGTTCTTGGTCCTTTAGTGGTGTTGGACTAGTAAATTTCCCCGTCTATTGGATATTATTCCCAAAACGCTTTTAATTTGTGTTTTACACACTAGAATAGTATATTATCCAGTGAGTGTATTAATTTTAAAGTCTGAGTTGGAAACAGAATCAGATGAGCTTCAAGTGTGCAAGGAGTGCAGTTTAAAGTGAACACAGGAATCACTATGTGTGACAGGGGACATAGCTATCAGCACCTGGTGAACCTAATGTAGAAGCAAAAGATAGGGCATACAACAAAGCAAATGTTAGAGGGAAGATAGAGGATTGGGAAGCTTTTAAAAACCTACTAAAAAACTAAAAGGATCATTAGAAGAGAAAAGATGAAATATGAAAGCAAGCTAGCAAGCAATATCAGGGTTGATAGTAAAAGCTTTTCCAAGTATGTAAAAAATAAGAGAGATGAGAGTGGATATAGGGCTGCTAGAATACGAGGCCGGGGGACACGGAGATGGCTGATAAACTAAATGAGCATTTTGCATGTCTTCACTGTGGCAGACACTAGCAGTGTGCCAGATGTTGTAGTGTGTGAAGGAAGAGGTGGGTGCAGTTACTATTACAAGGGAGAAGGTGCTCAGAAAGCTGAAAGACCTGAGGGTACATAAGTCACCCGGACCAGATGAACTGCACCCTAGGGTGCTGGAAGAGATAGCGGTAGATATTGTGGAGGCATAAGCAATAATCTTTCAAAAATCATTAGACTCTGGCATGGAGCCAGACGACTGGAAAATTGAGACGTCACTCCACTCTTTAAGAAAGGGGGAAGGCAGCAGAAAGGAAATTATAAACCAGTTAGCCTGACCTCAGTGGTTGGGAAGATGTTGGAGTCATCAGGACAAGATGGGCAAAGTCAGCATGGTTTCCTTAAGGGAAAATCTTGCCTGACGAACCTGTTGGAATTCTTTGAAGAGATTACAAGTAGGGTAGATAAAGGGGATGCAGTGGATGTTGTATATTTGGACTTTAAGAAGGCCTTTGACAAAAGACCACACATGAGGCTGTTTACCAAGTTAAGAACCCATGGTATGACAGGAAAGTTACTAACATGGTTAGAGCATTGGCTGATTAGCAGGAAGCAGCAAGTGGGAATAAAAGGATTCTTGTCTAGTTGACTGCCAGTGACTAGTGTTGTTCCACAGGGGTCAGTGTTGGGACCGCTTCTGTTTATGCTGTATATAAATGATTTAGATGATGGAATAGATGGCTTTGTTGCCAAGTTTACAGATGATACGAAAATTGGTAGTGGGGCAGGTAGTGTTGAGGAAACAGGTAGGCTGCAGAAGGACTTAGACAGATTAGGAGAATGGGCAAGAAAGTGGCAAGTGAATACAATGTTGGAAAATGCATGGTCATGCACTTTGGTAGAAGAAATAAATGTGCAGACTATTCCCTAAATGGGGAGAAAATCCAAAAATATGAGATGCAAAGGGACTTGGGAGTCCTTGTGCCGAACACCCTGAAGGTTAACTTGCAATGTTAGCATTCATTTTAAAAGGTTTTGAATACAAGAGCAGAGATATGATTCTGATGCTTTATAAGGCATCACCTTGAGTATTGTGAACAATTTTTGGCTCCTCGTCTCAGAAAAGATGCGCTGACATTGGAGACTGTCCAGAGACAGTTCACAAGGAAGGTTCTGGGAATGAAAAGGTTACCATATGAAGAATGTTTGATGGCTCTGGGCCTGTATTTGCTGGAATTTAGAAGGATGGGAGAGGATCTCATTGAAACCTTTTGAATGTTAAAAGGTCTAGACAGAGTAGATATGGAAAGGATGTTTCCCATGGTGGAGGAGTCTAGGACAAGAGGGCACAGCCTCAGGATAGAGGGCTGTCCATTTAAAACAGAGATGCAGAGACATTTCTTTAGCCAGAGCGTGGTGAATTTTTGCAATTTGTTACTGCAGGCAACTGTGGAGGCCAAGTTGCTGGGTTCATTTAAGGCAGAGATTAATAGGTTCTTGTTTGGATGTGGCATCAAAGGTTATGGGGAGAAGGCCAAAGAATTAGGTTGAGGAGGGGACAAAAGGATCAGCCATGATTGAATGGTGGAGCAGACTTGATGGGCCAAATGGCCTAATTCTGCTCCTATGTCTTATGATCTAAATGGTGATGCACTTGGATTTCCAAATGGCCACCAATTGATTGTTGAAGTTATACTGTATTTTACTTCAGAGCCACACTGATGAGTTGTTACAGAGAGAAAATTACAACCATTCTTCATTGCAACCCTCTTCCAATCAAAGGTCCTCTCAATTCAGGAACTGTTCCTCTAGATCAGAAAATTGCACCTGTCACTCTGCAAAATTATAAACCATTTAGTCTGATGTCTATCTCTGGGAAATCACTGGAGGTTATAACGAAAGAGTGATTGAATGTCCTAAGAACCTTTGGGTGATTGGAGAGAGCCAGCATGGATTTGTATTGGGCAGTTCAATCCCAGTGAACCTGATAACATATGGATGCTATTTATACAGATATCCAGACAACTGTGCTGACTGAGCACGAGAACCAGGATAATAGGTAACTACCCAAACTGACAGTATACAATCCATGGAATCCCACAAAGGTCTGCGCTAGCTTCACAGGCATTCATCATATTTATTAATGGTTTGTTCAATGTGATAGAAAGATGGGATAGCACCATGGCGCAGGTCATAGACTTGCTCACTTACAGTTCCTGTGACCTGGGTTCAGTCCCTGCTGTCTGTGTGGAGGTTCCACATTCTCCCTGTGGCCAATTTGGTTCTGCCACAGTTTCCACTTTTCTCCCATGTGCCAAAGTCATGTGGATCATTTGATTAATTGACTCTAGTGCATGGATGTGTGATGGAACCTGGGTTGTTTCTATGTTTTAACTTAGACTGGTGATAGTGTAATCATCATTAATAGAATTACTAAATTATAAATCTATCGTATATCAAATTATAATTATATCATTATATAAAATGCACGGCAAATGTATCTCAGTGTGGACAGAATGAAATTATTCACATTGGACACACAAAGCAAGACAGGAGACTTAAACACAAGACTCCTTATCTCAGAACAAAGTTTGTTGGGCTGGTAACAGCTTTGTTCCCCAGGCTGTGAGACTTCTGAACATCCTGCTACCACCCAGTCCACATTATTTATGACAGACCAGTAGCACTATGCTGTTGTATATTTAACTTAATGTCAAATATGTACTGTTTGTCAACTTGTACATCTACAGAATATTTTTTATTAACTGTTAATGTTATTTTATGTGCTGCATGTGATATATATACTGCCTTTGCATCATGGTCTTAGGGGAACGTTGTTTCATTTAGCAGTATACATGTGTACAGTTGACAATAAAATTGAAGGAGGAACTTAGGAGAGACAATGGTGCCTAATGGTGACTCCTTTGCTTGCATCTTTGGAAACAGCTCTATTTCTATCTTTACTATCTCTATTTTTCCCTTTTCAGGTTTCTTTTGAAGACTCTGACATGGAGTTCCATGCTGACTTCGGTTCTTTGTGGAATGGGACCCACTCTCGGGGTCTCGTTACTGGCTGTTATTCGATATGCCAAGGATGGGACTAGAAGATTGGCTCATCTTCGAAGTTTCAGGATTTCATGGCTCTGGTTGGTGCCTTTGCAGGAAATTGGCATGTCGTGGGAAACGGAAGATCTCTGGCTGTGTGCCCAGAGACCCGAGTTCTTTGAGCACAGAGCTCAGAAAAAGTGACGCAACAGACTTTTAACATCGTAAGTCAGCGAGTTGTTTGTTATGTCTCCCCTCTCGCTGTGAAATGGAGACATCCCTTTCTCCCTTATTAGTGAGACAGAGACTGTGGTATGTTGAATACCGGGCCAACGAGCAGTCTTTGTGGTACTGCAAATCTGTGTCTTTGCTGCACGCTTGAGTGCTTGGTGGGGAGGGGGTGCCGATGCTTTTTTTTACTGGTGAAGAAGGGGGGATCGTTGTTTTGCCACTGCTTATGCATGGGGGGGAGCTGGGGGAGGCTTTGGGGTTCTAATATTAATATTCATTCTTTGGGACATTCCTCTGTTTTTGTGGATGGTTGCAAAGATAAAATATTTCAAGATGTATATTGCATAATTTCTCTGACCTTTGTCAGAGAGACCTCTGACCTTTTCAAATGTACCTTTGAAACCGTTGAAACCTTTGAAACTTGATCCTGATGGTTGTCAAAGTTCATAATCAAGATCCAGATGTGGGTGCCATTGTAAATAAGCAAACTTATGAGCGATGGATGATTGGGGACAGCCTCATGGGAAACAGTTGTGGAAGAGCTCAGTGTTTAGGAGAGTGCGAGGCAGAAGTCAGCCTGAAGAACATTGAAGTAGCTCACTGTTGGAAGTTGTGAAGGGTCGTAGACTGGTCGGCGAAGCAGGCTATGGTGCAGATGCTGGAAAATAGGCTAAACTTGATGGGTATTAGCTGGTTGGTGTGGATGTAGTGGTCTGAATGGCTTGTTTCCATGCTGTGTGACTCTGTGACTCAGAACAGAATAGAAGAATCAGAACAGAGTATTTCCCGAATGGTCAGGGATGCCTGCTTTATCTTTGGAGCAACATACTGTTCTCCGGGAGACTGCAGGTGAGATTTCCCAGAACAATACATGGACCCAAGTCTGTAATTACAAAGCTAGATTACACAGGTTCTTGTTTAATTAGCTGTACTGTAATTTATAAATTTAAGGGATGAATTTATTCAAATTTTCAAGATTTTGAACACAACTCATAGCTTCATCTTATTTCTTCTAGTGATAGAATTTCAGAGGCAGCATTTAACATTTAGAGACAGTTGGGAGTGAAATTAAGAAATATTTCTACACACAGAGGATATTGACATTTGGGATTGTCTTATATGAAGGGCAATTGATGATTATTTTATTTGATAAATTAAACATAAGACAGACAGCCTTCAAATAATCAAATATTGAAGGATATGGGAAAAACAGATATGTGGATACCATCACAGATCACCAACAGTGTCCTTCAAAACCAGAATGTGTTTCAGATACTCAATGTAAAAGCAACATTTATGCAGCACTGAACATTTGACATGCTGAGAATCAGTCTGATGATAGGTCATTAAGCTGAAATGTTTGCTCCTTTACTCTCTCCAACGATGCTGCTTGATCTGCTGAGTATTTGCAATATTTTCTGTTTGATTTGAGACGCTGGAGAGCCTAATCTTGTTCTTATGTCCTGCGTCCCCAACAGGAATAAGACGAATGTGTCGTATTTGGTTGTAAAAGGTTCTTGACCAGTTTTCTAAGTGCGCATACTATGTACTGCCTCAGAGTTCACCGCTAATGGTAAAATCAATTCAAATCCAGCTTATACTTTACAATTTAAATTTGATTTGGATTACAATTTTTCTTCCATATAGCGTGGTAATTAAATATATTTGATCAATTTAAATTCCTCTGTAACTGTAGATGGATCTCATATTGTTATAGCTGTTTGCTAATAACAAAACATTTGAATCTTCATTAACATCACTTGAACTTAATTCCATTCCAAGGTTAGGATATATAGGAGTGATATTTATTGATTGTTGTTTGCTAATCAGCAACATTTAAAAAAAAATCAATCTCCACTTATTCTTGGAGCAACAGCACCAATCATCCTGTATAATTTGACAACACCAAGGAAACTATTGAATTTTAAAATATTGATTCTTTCAGTATTGATGAATGGCTCTGAAAAGAATTTTTGGATTATCAATAATGGATTAATTCCATGATCATTGCTGTTTCAAAACAACAGCAATAAAAAAAATCCTCTCCTTCACACGATTGCCAGTCTCAACTTGCAATATCGGGAAATGTGGTGCTTGGAACTCGTGAGTAGTTTCTCTCTTGCTTTTAGTTTCATCTTGAATCTTGAATTTCTGATGTTTTCATTATGGAGAAGCCAAGTTGCAAAATAAGCCGTCATTTCTCGGCTACAAGTTGTACAAGTTGGTCAACCAGGATCTCTGTGGCTGGAATTGTATCAATACTGGAATCAGCTGTGTAGGCTCCTGTCTTGCTCGCTGCCTTCAGAATGATTCACTCAGTGCTAACTGCTTCCTGAAAGCACCAAAATGCTGATGGGCTCTGTGAGTCGGAAATTAAAGTACATCGCTAGAAAGCATTGTGGTTCATAGTGGAGGAATTATATCTGTGCACTCCCCCATGTCCCACAAATATTGTGGTTTTGGATTGAAATTTTGATAATCACTGCAGGAGAATCATAAATCTGAATCGTTACTTAAACCACATCCCCTTCTCTGTACTTCTGGGATAAGTGAATTGGAGCAATCAGCTCATTCAGGGGATGGGTTGGGAGATTTAATGATATTGTTCAGGTGTGCTGTGTTGTATGACATAGCTGATCATAGTCTTTCCATGACCATGTTGCTCTTGGCAATTTTTTTCTACAGTGGTTTGCCGTTGCTTTCTTCTGGGCAGTGTCTTTACAAGACGGGCAACCCTAGCTGTTATCAATACCCGTCAGAGGTTGTCTGCCTGATGTCAATGGTCACATAACCAGGACTTGCGATGTGCACCAGCTGCTCATATGACCATCTACCACCTGTTCCCATGGCTCCACGTGACCCTGACTGGGGGGCTAAGCAGGTGCCACACCTTGCCCAAGGGTCAGCAAAGGGAAAGAGCACCTTACACCGCCTTTGATAGAGACAAATCTCCACCCCACCACCCTAAGTGAGAAAAGGAGTCCAAACACTGTATTTTAAAGCACTATTCTAAGTTTAATTCTGATCTTTGGGAAACCTGGCATCTGAAGGTAGACTAAGACCCCTGGAAGGATAAGAGTGTAAAATTGTTATTTTTCTCATAGTTTAACTTTTACTATACTTGCTTGCATTTTATATAATCATCTGCTGTATATATGTGTAATTGTTCAGGGAATTTTCCAGTAATTGTAGTGTATATGAATCTATATATTTTCTAGAAGCTTCTTAGTCTTTCTGTGGCGTGTGACATAACATGTGAATCTGGCTTTTTCACAGGATAATTGTTGTCACTGAAATGTCATGTTTTCTTTCTAATATGAGCTAGGTTTTGTATAAGACAACCAGGATTTTTTTGTTCTTTGTCTTTGTCTTCCTTTGTTATTTTTTGTTCTTGTAACACTTAATAAAATGATCATAAGTACCAAGCTCTAGGCCTCATTCTTGACATCCGAAGAACCTCCAGATCAATATCGCCAGATCCAACGGAGGTAAGTGCTTTTCTACTTCATTCATCAAGTGAACAGGCAAAACTACAGCACATGGGCTTCACTGAGAGCAAATACAATTTAGTTTAACTGCTTCACCAATTGGAAACTTCAGACATTTGTCTAAGCTACCTCCATAAATATCTCCAGCTGTCTCCACTTATGATCTTACTCTCATTTGTTTCCATTCATCAAAGTCATGATATTGACGGTTTATTCTCTGACAGCTATGCAACTTGTCAACCCATTTCTCTAATTCAGTTGTGCCACTAAGTGTACCCACACTGAAAGGAAGCTGGCTCATTTCAGATCTTCTGATTTGGCTGTGAAAGGAGGAGAGTTGGGTATCAAAGTTCGAAGAAAAATTTATTTTCAGAGTACATACATGTCACCACATACAACCCTGAGATTCTTTTTCTACGGGTATACTTAGCAAATCAACAGAACTGTAACTGTTCTATGGGGCGAGCTACTCCATCCCATAAAAACCCAGAGCTGCAGAAATGCCAACAGAAGCTCCAAAGACCTCATTGCTTGGAGAAGAAGGACCTTCATCTCGAATACGTATGATGTCATGTGGTGAAAGCCACTGGACAAATCAACCTTCTATCAGCCCAGGACAGAGTGCTCTGGTGATCTGCCCCATATTCTGTGATGAGCTTAAGAAGAAGATAATGTAATTGGTCTGTTTGGTCTAGTTTCCTTAAATGGAGTGACCAAGATTGTACTTTTTCTCTGCTGGTGATTTTACCCTAAGACCATAAGACTATCTGACAGAGGATCGGAATTAGGCTATTCAGCTCACTGAGTCTGCTCTGCTATTTCATTATGGCTGGTCCTGAATCCTATTCAACCCCATACACCTACCCTCTCACCATATCCTTTGATGCTACGACCAATCAGCAGTCTCAACTTCCGCTTTAAATATACTCATAGAATTGGTCTCCACCACAGTCTTTGGCAGAACACCACTTTTAGGTTAAAAATTTCTTCCTTACTTCAGTTCTAAAAGGCCACCCCTCAATTCTGAAGCTGTGCCCTCTGGTTCTAGATACCACCACCAGAGGAAACATCCCCACCACATCTACTTAATCTAGTCCTTTCAACATTCAGTAGGGTTCAATGAGATCCCCATGCATTTTTATAAATTCCAGTAAGAATAGGCCTAAGGAGCTGCCAAACACTCCTCATATGTTAACCCCTTCATTCCTGGAACCATCCTTCTTATCTTCTCTGGACTCTCGAATGACAATGCATCCTTTCAGAGATAAGGGGTGCAAAACTTTGACAATACTCCAAGTGCGCCCTGACTAGTGCCGTATAAAGGCTCAGCATTATCTCCTTGCTTTTATATTCTATTCCCCTTGAAATAAATGCCAACATTATGTTTACCTTCTTTACCACAGAACTTAACCTGTGAATTAATCTTCTGGGAGTCTTGCACGAGGACTCTAAGTCCCTTTGCACCTCTGATGTTTGAATTTTCTCCCCATTTAGATAATAGTGGGCAATATTGTTCCTTTTACCAGAATGCATAATCATATGTTTCCCAATACTGTATTCCATCTGACACTATTTTGCCCATTCTTCCAATTTGTCTAAATCCTGCTGCAATTGCATTGCTTCCTCAGCACTACCTACCCCTCCACCCATCTTCATATTATTCACAAACTTTGCCAAAAAGCCACCAGTTCCATAATCTAAATTATTGACAAATAATGTGAAAAGTAGTGGTCCCAATACTGATCCCTGAGGAACACCACTAGTCACTGGCAGCCAACCAGAAGAGGCCCCTTTTATTCCCACTCGCTGCCTCCTGCCTGTCAGCCATTCCTCTGTCCATGCCAGTCTCTTTCCTGTAATGCCATAGGATTTTATCCTGTTAAACAGCCTCACGGGAGGCACCTTATCAAATACCTTTTGAAAATCTAAGTAAACAACACCCACTGCCTCTCCTTTGTCCATCCTGCTTGTTACTTTCTCAAAGAATTCTAACAGATTTTTCAGGCAAGATTTACCCTTACTGTGCTGACTTTGACTTATTTTATCATTAGTCTCCAAGTACCTCAAAGCCTCATCCTTAGTAATGGACTCCAACACTTTCCCAACCACTGAGGCCAACTGGCCTATAATTTCCTCTCCTTGGTCTTCCTCCCTTCTTAAAGAGTGGAGTGACATTTGCAATTGTCCAGTCCTTTGGGACCATGCCTGAATGAAGTGCAAGATCATGACAAATCCATCTGCTATCTCTTCAGCAGCCTCTCTCTGGAATGTAGTCCATCTGGTGCTGGTAACTTATCCACCTTAAGACCTTTCAGTTTGCCTAGCACTTTTTCCTTTGTAATAGCAATGGCATTCACTCCTGCTCCCTGACACTCATGGACCACTGGCATATGCTAGTGTCTTTCACAGTGAAGACTGAAGCAAAGAACTTATTAAGTTCATCTGCCATTTCTTTGTCCCCTATTACTACCTCACCAGCATCATTTTACTGTGGTCCAATGTCAACTCTCACTTCCCTTTTATTCTTTATATAACTGAGAAAAGTTTTAGTATCCTGCTTTATATTATCAGCAAGTTTGCCCTCATATTTCATCTTTTCCCTTCTTATAGCTTTTTTAGTTGCCTTTTGTTGGATTTGAAAAGCTTCCCAATCATCCAGCTTCCCACTCTCTTTTGCTACCTTATATGCCCTTTCCTTGGCTTTTATGCAGTCCTTAACTTCCCTTGTCAGCCATGGTTGCCTAAACCTGCTATTTGAGAACTTCATCATCTATGGGCATGAAGTTTCCCAAAAATGTCAGCCACCTCTGTTCTGCCATCATTGCTGCCAGTATCGCTTTCCAATCCACCTGGGCAAACTCCTCTCTCATGGATCCGTAATTCCCTTTATTCTATTGCGATACTGAGACATGTGATTTATGCTTCTCCCTCTCAAACTGCAGTATGAATTCAATCATATTATGATCACTACCTCCTAAGAGTTCCTTTACATTAAGCTCCCTAACAAGATCTGGGTCATTAGACAACACCCAATCTAAGATAGCCTTTCCTCGAGTACAAGCTGCTCTAAAATGCCATCAAAAAAGTCCCTCTCTTACAATCCAACACCAGTCTGATTTTCCCAATCCCCTTGCTTGTTGAATTTCCCCATTACAATTGTGACATTACCCTTATTACATGCCCTTTCCAGCTCCCTTTGCAATCTCAACCCCACGTCTTGGCTCCTATTTGGAGGCCTATATATGATTCCCATACTGTTTTTTTCACCTTTGTAGTTTCTTAACTTCACCCACAAGGATTTGACATTCTCTGATCCCATGTCAACTCTTTCTAAGAATGTAATTCCATCTCTTACCAATACAGCCACACCACCACGTATAGTTTCCTACCTGTACTTTTGATACAAAGTATATCCTTTGATGTTAAGCTCCCAACTATGGCCTCTTTCAGCCATGGCTCAGTGATGCCCACAACATCATACTGACCGATCTGTGATTGTGCCATGAGTTTGTCCACCTTATCCGAATGCTATGTGCATTTAAATACAACGCCTTCAGTCCTGTGTTTTCACCCTTTTGAATTTTGTCTCTGTGGTACAATTTAACCCTATGCTGTGTCTGCATTGTACCAATCATTGGCTTGTCCTTCCTTACAGTCATATTACATATTACATCATCTAATTGTAAACCTGCAGGCTCATCCTCAGCTCTGTCATCCCCAACCATATTAGTTTAAACCGCTCCCAACAGCTTTAGCAAATCTACCCGCAAGGATATCGGTCCTTCTCAGATCCTAGTGCAACCTGTCATTTTTGTACATGGCACACCTGCCCCAGAAGAGGTTCCAATTATCCAGAAATCTGAATCTCTGGCCTTTGCTCCAATTCTTTTGCCACAATTTATCTCCCACCTCATTCTATTCCTATCTTACAATTGCATGGCACAGACAGCAAACCAAAGAATACTACCTCTGAGGTCCTGCTTCTCAGCTTCCTTCCTAACTCCCTGTACTGTGTTTTCAGGACATCCTCCCTTTTTCCTAACTATATAATTGGTAGCAATACGTATCACCACTTCTGGCTGCTCACCCTCTCTTTTCAAGGTATTGTGGATACATTCAGAAACATCACGGACCCTGGCACTTGGTAGACAAACGGTCATCCGTGTTTCCTTTTTGTGTCCACGGAATCGCCTATCTGTCCCATGACTATAGAGTCCCCTACATCTGTTGCCATCCTCTTCAGTTTCCTGTCCTTCTGAGTCTCAGGGCCAGATTCAGTGCCAGAGGCACTGTTGCTTCCCCTGGGTAGCCCCCCCCCCCCCACAACAGTATTCAAAACAGAGAACTTAGTGTTGAGCAGGATGACCACAGGGGTCCTCTCCACTATCTGATGTTCCCCCTTCCCTCTCCTGACAGTCACCAATTTATCTTTCTCCTGTAGCCTTGGGGTGACTACCTCCCTGTAGCTCCTGTTTATCACTGCCTCAATTTCCCTATCAAGCTGAAGGTCATTGAGCTGCAGCTCCAGTTCCCTAACATGTTCTTTAAGGACCTGTGTCTCCTGGTGCAGTTTTGACCACTGGGGAGGCTGGTTCACTCTTGGAAATCCCGCATCTGACGCCCAGAACAGAACACTGGCCCTGCAGACGTGCCCCTATTCTCTCAAGAGTTAATTCAGAGAAAAAGAATTAAGAAATAAAAAGCCAAGTAGAGCCAAGCTACTCTGACTCAGACTACCCCGACGACAACTGCTCCCATGAAAACCACTCTGCTAGGCGGTACCTCTCTTTTATAGAGACTGGCTTTTTAAATCTCTTCACTGGACCTGCACGGGAGTATCTCTGTTGCATCTGTGCAGTACTCCAATTGAAGACTCCTGCTGAAAAACATTATGATTTTTAAACTCTTTACTGGACATAACACATGTTACACAGGACTTGTTGAGTCCCAGAATGCCTGAGGATTCTCAAATAGTACCTCCAGCTGTGGACTGGATGACCCTCTGGAAAATGGAAGGCATTCAATCTTCTGAGTCTTTTGAAATATTTTATATTTCTTTGAAGAACAAAACGATTCAATTCAAGAACTGTTGGAGATGAAACACAGGCTTTATATGTGTCACTTGAAAGAGAACTCTGAAAGAAGCAAAGCAGCATTTAAGGCCGTGAAAGTCAAAGTTCAAAGGGGGACCAGGGCTATGAAGAACAACTGGTGGAATAAGAAAGTGGAAGAACTGCAAGCAATGTCAGACAGGAATGACTACTATGGGCTCTTCTCAGGACTGAAAGCTGTCTATGATCCAAGAAGCAATACAGTGGCCCCAGTAAAAACTGCAGATGGAAGCAAGCTATGCACTGACAGGAAAGACATCATTGAGCGATGGAGGGAACACTTCTGTAACCTTCTGAACCAACAAGGTGTGGCTGACTGCAATGCATGTGAAAGGCTCACAACTAGACCAGTAAGGGAAGAGCTATGTGGATTCATCACTATGACAGAACTTAATAAGGCTTTAAAAGATACCAGAAGTGATAAAGCACCCAGGCAGGACGGCATTCCATCAGATGTACTGAGGCAAGGTAGTTCTGCTCTGAAGACTGAACTGTTGAACTTATATAATGCTTGTTGGCAAAATCAATGTCGCCCTCAGGATTTCAAAGGTGCGCTGATAGTCATCATCTACAAGAAGAAAGGCGACCGTAGTGTTTGTGGAAACCACCGAGGAATCTCCCTTCTGTCCACAGTTGGCAAGATTATGGCAAAGATACTGTTCAACTGGCTCAAGATCATCTCAGAAGACGTGCTTCCTGAAAGCCAATGTGGCTTTAAGTCTGGAAGAGCAACCACTGACATGATTTTTACTTTGAGGCAACTCCAGGAGAAGGCGGTAGAACAACAGCAACCATTGTACATTGTCTTTGTTGATTTCTCATAAGCATTTGATACGGTGGACAGAGAAACACTCTGGGAAGTGCTCAAAACTTACGGCTGTCCAGATAGGCTGGTTACGGTGATCAAGATATTTCATGAGAACATGTCTGGCAAAGTATCTATCGGAGGACATGTCAGCAAAGCCTTCACCATCAACTACGGGGTAAAACACGGATGTGTTCTTGCTCCAAACTTGTTCACACTGTATCTTGCTGCAGCTTTGAAAATAATGGACCATAATTTGGACAAAGGTGTGGACATCAGGACTCGCTCAGATGGAAAATCGTTCAACCAGTCAAGACTCAAAGCCTCAACCAAATCAAGAGAGATATATGTCAGAGAGCTTCTGTATGCAGACGACTCAGCCCTGGTTGCTACTGATGTTAATGTGATTCAAGAAATTGTAGACCGCTTCTTGTTTGCTGCCACTCTTTTTGGCCTAAGAATCAATGTCTCCAAAACTGAACTTCTGTACCAGCCTCCTCCTCTGTGTAGTCCCGGTGAGACCCAGCCACCAGTCATATCGGTTAGTGGGGTAGCGCTGAAATGTTCTGACTCTTTCACATACTGAGGAAGCGCTGTGACCAACACCAACTCATCAGATCCGGAAGTTGAGAGGAGAATTCAATCAGCTACAAAAGTCTTTGGTGCTTTGCAGAAGCGACTTTGGTCTCGCCACGACATTAAAATGGCAACCAAGGTCAAAGTGTATAACACAGCTGTTTTACCATCTCTGCTTCATTCAACTGAAATGGTGACATTGTATCAGAAGCACATCAAGAAATTGCCCAAGACAACTCAGGCATTTACGCCAAATATTACACATCAAGTGGCAAGGGAGGGTACCAGATGTGGAGGTGCTCAAACGTGCTGGGACAGTCAGTGCAGAATCGCTCATCACAGCTTCTCAGCTGCGTTGGACTGGTCATGTCACAAGAATGAGCGATGATCGTTTACCCAAAGCTGTTTTCTGTGGCGAGCTACATGAAGGAAAGAGGAAGCATGGTGGTCAGAAGCTGCGCTACAACGATGTGCTCAAGCACCATTTGAAGAACACTGACATGAATGTCAACACCTGGGAGAAAGATGCTTTGCACAGAAGAAGTTGGCGCTGCATTGTCAAGAAGTCAATCCCAGCTATCGAGGAGAAAAGGCAGAAGAAATATGAAGCAGGTCATGAACGTAAACATTTGGTGCTAGACCAGTCAAATCACAACTGCAATCGATGTGGGAGACAGTGCCGATCCAATGCTGGTCTTGTGGCCCATAAACGTGCCTGCAGAGACTAGACTCTCAGCACAGTCAACATCGAAGTTGATGGACAGCCGAAGAAAAAGAAGAATTTCTTTACAGTGGACAATGTCATGGCAAAGTAACAATGTACTGTTCTTCAGAGTCTATATTGTTGGTTTGTATGGAGCCAATTGCAATACCCTTCTAATTAAGCTTCAATACAAGCTGGTGTTTACTCTTATCTTTGTATTTAGTACCTCATTTTTCTTATTATTTATTCAATTTTTTGGGGGATTAGAAAGTCATTGACAGGGATCCTCAATAAGCTGATGGTGAACTACTGCCATCCTTTTGGTGAGGGACCTCTCACAGTACAGGAGGGTAGGAAGTTCCAGAACCTAGATCAGTGATGATTATCAGTGATATACCTCTGAATCAGGAGAGTGTGAAGAACACGCCAGTGATGGCGTTCCAATGTACCTGCTGTCCTTCTCCTTTGTTGCGTCCTGATGCTTTTGCGATCCAAAGGTTCTTTGGAAGTCAAGGATGAAGCACTAAACTTACTGCTTATGATCGCTTTATTAGGTCTACTTCCTTATTTCTCATTATGCCGATGGTGCCTAGGGCAGCAATGAAGTTTCTCTTTCCGTAACAATTTTTTTTGACCAGTCAGGGTGGTTAGCCCTGAATTGAGCTCCTATACTTGGAGGACCAGTGGACCAGTCTTAGTCTGCTCTCTTCCCTTTGACCTCATTGGTATGATTGACCTACCAAGAATCAAGCACAAGGCCCTGACTCCAGCCAACGTAGCTGTCTGGGTCATTAAGTTTTATTAAGTGTTACAGGAGTGGAAAACGAACAGGAAAGAGGAGATGCAAGAACAAAGGAAAGACAAAGGAAAAAACACCATGGTGATCTCATACTCAGACTGGAGATAACAAAATTCTCATGACAATTAACCTATCAAGATAACCAGATTCAAGTGGCATGACATCTGCTACAGAGAGCTAAGAAGCTTCCAGAAAAAATACAGAAGCATCTATCTCACAATGACTAGAAAATTCATTGAATTACAAGTATACACTATAAGTGATAATATAAAAAACACAAGCAAAGGAAAGTGCATGGCATGACTGTATGATTAGACCACAATTTTCATTAGCTTTACTTATGGCTTTATCAAACTGATGTATTGGCATTAAGGAGACATGAAGGCCAGTGACCCCCTAGGTCAATGAGTTGGGAGTTGGAGGCCTGGAGTTTGTGGCCCATCATCGGCGAGTCCTGGGGATGATACTGAAGACTGAAGCCTGAAGGTCGATGACTGAAGTCAAGTAGTCCTGAATTTGAGGTCTGATCCACTGGGGATATTGGAGTTCGTGAGTCCACTGGAAGCTGAAGACGCTCTCTCCATAAGACCATATGATATAGGAGCAGAGCCAGACCCTTTGGCCCATCAAGTCCGCTCCGCCATTTCATCATGGCTCATTCATTTCCCTTTTAGCCCCACATCTCCTGCCTTCTCCCCATAATCATTCATGCCCTGACTAACCGTGTCCTGGGGTTGGACGCCCGTCTGTGTGTTTGAGGTAGTGAGTGAAGTGGTGGTAGAGGGAAGGGGGCTTGTTTTGCTGTTGTTGTTTTGTCTCGTTGCTGTTTCTACTGAACATTGTGGGCGTGTTACATTGGCACCAGAATGTGTGGTGACGCTTCTGGACTTCCCTCAGCACTTCCTTAGCTTGTGAATGACACATGTCAAAGTATGTTTTGATGTACGTGTGATAAATAAATGAATCTGAATCTTCTGAACCCATCATCGTGTAATCCTGCTTCTTCGCTTTTCCAGTGCACCTATGATGATGTCATTGACCAACAAACAATCTGCTAGAGGAACTCAGTGGGTCAAGCAGTATCTGTGGGAGGGAAAGGAATTGTTGATGCTTCGGGTTAAAACTCTTTATAGTCCTGCTGTATGGTCCTGACCCAAGATGCCCACAATTCCAGATTCCAGCATCTGCGGCCTTTTGTGTCTCCATAATTTCATTGGTCATTATTTTAAACCAAGATGTAGTCAATGATATCAATTCTTCTTGCCTCTATATTTCCACCCCTTTCCTCTTTTATGCCAACACCCTTTTTTAGCTTCTTTTAACATACCTTTATATTAAATCTCTTTAAATTCTGGTTGCATGTTCTCCAGAGCAGCTTCCATATTATTGGTTTGCACAGGCATTGGAGTTCGTGAGAACAAAATCATGAAAAACCCCAATGCCCACTTCCAAACCCCCTGTATAAGCCACCCAATCTATACCTTCTACTGTCTGCTTGCATTCTTCTAGGGGTAGTGGTACGACGCTGAGCTGGACCAAACTGAATACTATTGGACTGCTGGTTTGATGTTTGATATTCAATGTGTTATTGGCTTGCTTTTTGCCATTTGCGCAACTTGTTCTTTTTTTCGAGCATTGGATGTTTGATGTTTTCTTGAACTGGTTCTATGGTGTTTCCTTGTCTTGAGGACGAATCTCAAAGTTGTATTCTGTATACGTGCTTTGTTAATACACGTTCCTTGAATCTTTGAATATTAGACCAGTTTGGTTTTGCTTCTCTTTATTTCACTCCCCTTACACTTCTCTGGCCATCTCCATGTGGTTCTACCCCAGGCATCTACCAGTTCCTCCTTTACAGTTCGCATGCTTTACTTGGCAGCAAAATTTACAGTGATCAGAACTTACAGGAAAATTAGTAGATTGGAATTGCAAGAGTAAATTAGTTCAATCAGATCTGTACTTAACTGGAAACAAGTTCCAGCCAGTTTGTTCATTTCTGGATCATATCTTTATCTGCTGGCAAGTTATATGGTGGGTATTTCGTATGCACTAAAATACACAGAAGATTCACATTTATACATTGGCACAAATACATTTTATGCTATGAATATATTTAGAATTTTTCAAGGGTCGTGCAGCCATCTCAGGAGAGAAATCTTTCTGACAAGGGTGGTTGTATCTGTGAAAGGAAGGTGTATTTATTGGGATTTGATATCATTTCAAATGTGATTTCTTATTTTTTAAGCCTTTCTTATTTTACCTACAGTGTACCAGTGTCCCCTCTTACTATGAGATTATCTCTGTGGTTAATTACTGATGGAATTATCCAATCATTTCATATAGCGGCCTTCAATTTCCATCTGTTACAAATGAAATGCAATCTGTCCAAACTTTACCTCACTGCTCAATAAAAAGAGAAAATTGCACTGGAAAGGGGAAGGAGACTTACTATTTCATACTGATAGCAGCAGTTTTTCCCCCACCCCATTTAAATAGAAAATATTCCTAGAATTACAAACTGCAATCTAGTTTTTAATGTTAGTCAGATTGTAGTTCAAACCTAACTAATGTTTCTTGTCTGTGAAAGGATTAAGTGGCACAGGGTTGCAAAGAAAAAAACAGAGCAATATAATAGCAATCAAAAATGTAACAGTGCACATTATTACTGAATAATGTGCTTGAAGGCTACTTCAGTCTCCTGCTCAAATTAACCATGTGCTTATAAATTACAATCAGTAAGTTTCATGGTAATTAACATGATATTAGCATATTAGTGTGTTCCGGTGCGTGCTGCAGAGGTTGGTTTCTTAATACTGCCAATTATAAGC
Organism: Hemitrygon akajei; assembly: GCF_048418815.1. Taxonomy (NCBI): domain Eukaryota; kingdom Metazoa; phylum Chordata; class Chondrichthyes; order Myliobatiformes; family Dasyatidae; genus Hemitrygon; species Hemitrygon akajei. The sequence goes on from NC_133135.1 coordinate 23,917,083, forward strand.
ATCGATTCATTTGGATTCATATGCACATGCTCGGAGATTAGAACTGTTTAATGCATGGAGCCTCTAATTAAAAACACAACTATAGTTCAGTTCAAAAAAAACAATGGAAACTCTTTTCACAGAACCTGAACCTTTCCAGCATATTCCTCCACTAGAGGCTGCTCCAACACTGCAAATTAAGTGAAGATCTGAATTATTCAGCTTCAACCAATGTTGCCAAGGTCCAAAAATGGGCATTTATATGTGCCACAGTGTGCATTACTAGTCCAATATACTTGAAAAGCACGTTGCTACGCTATTGATCCAGGAACTGGACATAGACACTAATCATTACCATGCTCAGATCTGTGATTACAAGTACTGTAAATTATTTTTCCCGCCGAAGGGTTTCGGCCTGAAACATTGACTATACTCTTTTCCGTAGATGCTGCCTGGCCTGCTGAGTTCCTCCAGCATTTTGTGTGTGTTGCTCGGATTTCCAGCTTCTGCAGATTTTCTCTTGTTTCTAAATTATTTTAAACTGCCTTCATATCAAGGATCAAGGATGAACTTTATTCTCCAGATACAGTTACATGTATTAGGACTTTGCTGTCTTGTGTTGGTCAAGACACAGCATGCAACGAAAAACAACATTTAATGATTATAAAGAATTACAGTGCATAAAAACTAAAGTTAGAGGTTGAAGTACAGAAGGAAATAAATTGTACATAAATGCATAAATACCAGCTTGTATTTACAATGTAAGTGCATTATAAAAAGTGGTTTCATTGTCTTTTGCCTCTCTGTTGGCCAGGCACGCAGTTTTGCTCAGGTGGAGGGATGCTGCCCCGCCCACCCACGCTCAGTGGCTCAGGGACATCATGTCCAGTCTACACCTTGAGAAGATCCACTACTCAATCCTCAATTTGGACATGAAGTTCCAAAAGGTGTGGGGACCCTTTCTTGAATATTTTCAAAGTTCCCAGCCAGGCTAAAGGTCCATTCTCTCTCCCTTTCCTCAGTACATAAATCCCTGACCTCCAGTATTTCCGGGTAAAACTCTTCAGACTCACATTTGTTATCATACAACAGCCTATGCATTAGAAAAATCCACCTTCTCTATACCAATGCAGCTCTGTGGGGACAAAGGTTCTGTTTAACCCTTTTTGCCAATGCGTTGATGGCTTGGAGTTGGGGACTGGGAGGGGTGGGTGATAATGTTTGTTCTATGGGTGCATCTCTTTCATGAATGTGAATTGTACGTTCGATACATTTGATATGCACTGCACAATTCTCCTTTATACTATGTTCTCTTTATTTAAAAAAAAACAATAAAAATATTGTTTAAAAAAAAGTGCTTTAAAGTACTTACAGTGAGTGACTGAGCTAATAGATAGAGGGTGGGCACATTTCTCTTAATATCACTAAAATTATTTATCAATATTATTGCTCTATTTTACGATGACTGTTGTTTAGCCAAGGGCCACATCACATCACTTTGATCTTGACTTCAGAAACAGTGACTTGCACTCATGTAATGACTTGAATACAGCGATAACAACCGAACATGGTTTACCTAAGGGAACCTTTGCACAAAATTTGACAGAGAGCCATATACTGACATTGGGACAGGTGGGCAGATGCTTGGCTATAGAGTTATATTGTTAGCAAGGAGGAGAAGGGGTGTTAGAAGTGCAGGAAGAATGGTTGAGAGAGGGAGTTAGAGGGCTGTTGGAAGGGGAGACACACGGCATTGGATGGGCAGAGAGAGGAGTTTAAAGGATCTGTAAGAAGGGATGGGAGGGGCTAAGAGAAGGAGTTAGAAAGACAGAGAGAGATGGATAAAAAGGACAGGGAAAGGGTTTTGGAGAGGCAGTGAAATAGGATCAGAGGGTCCCAGAGAGGGGCTTGAAGAGAAAGAGGAAATCAGAGAGCCAAAGAGGGCTAAAGCAGGGTAGAAAGGGCAGCTAGGGAGGGATTTCTAGAGCTTATGGTATGGATAACTGAAAACAGGCCTCATTTTCTAGAGAGGTTACAGCCAACTGAGGGTTCTGTAAATGGCTGGTGAAGACTGGAATATGAACAGTGGATACTTTGGCCCAAGTCACTGTTTTGCTCCACTTGAGTGTCCTTCCACTATAAACCATAAGCACGTGAAAATATGTGACCAAGAGAATCATGATCTGTAAGAGGAAATTACTATTGCACCAACCTTTGCAGAGTCAGCTACAAGCCATGGGGATAGTTGTCGTGGATGAAGGACATTTGGATCGCAGTGTGCCATTCCATGTTTAGAATGAAACCTCACAAGTGTATGAAGTGCTTATGTGAATTATGGCAGATGATTTTTTCTGGCTGGCAACTTCTGACATTCTTCTGCAGCAGAAAAGCAAAGAAAACTCGCTACCCAATAGGAGTTCATGGGCTGTAACGTTGCGACTTATTGACAGGCCTTTGATGAAGTGGAGGTGTTTACCGATTGATGATAGAATTATTGTTGGGGTCAGATTCAGCGAGGTGCGCACTTGACAGAGGAAAATCGCTGAGATGGCCAGGCTGAAGGTTTAACAGCTGACCTTGCACCATTTTTCCATGAAACAGCTCAATAGTAATGAACTGGTCCACACAATTAGAAACAGGAAAGTGTTGACTGTAAACTATCTAGTGAGAAGATGAAGCTGATTAAAGGCAAACTCACTAACATTTTATGAGAAGGAAAATATTACTCCACCAACGAAAGGTATAAGGATTTAGGAGTGTATAGTGTGATTGCTGGCTTTCCTCTCATAAATACAGCATGTTGAAGGCATTTTTAAATTAAAACTCTTACACAAAGCTAACTGTCAGGTGGGCTCTGGAGAGTGGGGAAGGAAGAAGGAGGTTACAGCAGGGCAACTTCCCCATTCCCTCCCTGTCATCCACTCCCTACTCCCTTCATTTTTCCTCATACTACTTAACCCCTCCAAGCCTCCTCATCATACCTGGGGTAGACAGACTTGGCAAAGAATCTCTCTCACCTCATCCTCTCACTCCCAAAAACTCAGATCTGATCCTAACTCCAGCCCCATTTCCCCAGGTAATACCTGATTTTCCACACAAATCCCTATCCCCCCATCTGACCCCAAGATGCAAAACCACCACATATGGTCTATCATGTTTCAGTTAATATTTTATATGAAGAAGATTGCAATTCTATTTATAAATTTCATTTTTGGCAACGACCTGTTGGATAAATGTTTATTTCTTAAGGACAACTCTGGATCGGGTTACAGATGTTAGCCTTGTCACCAATCCTGACAAGTGCCCACATTAATCATAGTCACGCATTGGTGTTAGGGAAATAGAGGAGGCTGATGCATGGGCAACCAAAGCGTGGTCCTTGACAGACTGGGGTCAGAGTCCAGTGGCAAGGAGTCCATGAGGGGAATCCACCCTGACTTCCTGGTTACGTGGATCCTGGATCGGCCTCTGCAGTCACCTGAGGACCCACCATAAGACAACTTCCCTGGAGAACATCATATTCAACGATTACATGTGTCAATGAGATGGGAGACATCTTCTTGGTGCACTATGAACAGCCCCCAGCTGGACCCCACTTGAGATCAGAAGTTAAAATACTTTTGCTGTAGACAGGGAGAATGGAGAGATGAGTTTTTCCCTGAGATTGAAGAAGACTTCCATTTCAGAAATAAGCTTCGGGATGAGATGTTGTTCAAAGGAAACACAAGTCATTATCTCTCGTGGTTCCATGAAGGTGAAGAAAAACCACTTGAGCCAAATAGGGATTTGAAAGAATTTTGCACAAAGCTTGACATAAATATCCACTTCTCCTCCTGATGTTTTTTTTAATGCCAACCATTAACCAGAAAATCATGGGCACTGTGGTCGTGTAGTGGCTGGTGCAACACTATTACAGCTCGAGGTGTCAGAGCTTGGAATTCAATTCCACCGCTGTCCGTAAGGATTTGTACGTTCTCCCCATGACTGCATGGATTTCTTCTGGATGCTCTGGTTTCCTCCCACAGTCCAAAGATATTACAGCTAGTAGGTTAATTGGTCATTGTAAATTGTTCTGTGATTAAACTAGTGTTAAATAGGTGGGTTTTTAGATAGCATGGCTCATTGGGCCAGAAGGGCCTGTTCCACAATAGATCTCTAAATTAAAAAACACAGAATGTACTACGATTTTCCATTTCTGATTTGCTTGCAGGCGGAGGTCCCATAAAGTGACAAAACTAAAAAGTAGTATCAATGCATTGTTCTTTTTTATCCAGCATGGGAAACAATGAGTCAAACGGCTCCATTGATGTCATACGCTTCCACGTCTGATCTCAGATGGAAGCAATCAATGAAAATCCGCCAGATCAAGACCTCGACTGAAGTCAAAGGAATGTAAAATATGTTTCACAGTAAATTAATAATTGAATTAAAAAATTTAAAACATTGAAATGTTAAATACAAAATCTTAATGTGTTTTTTTGAAGGGAAAGAGATATGTAAAAATATTAGGGTAATTACAATAGGCTGACAGGTCCCTGGGGAAATTATGTACTTCTATGGCTGCTCGAGTTAAATGCGGAAACTGGAATACAAGAAGGTCTATGACATGCATTGTTAATTATATAACTAGTTCAAACCAGTTCTGAGTTCTGAGCCTGCGTGTATTTGTGAGAAAATGTTTAAATTGACACTGTGAGGTATTAGAACACCACGTGTTAATCCATGGGTGCGATTATTCCAATCCCTTGGCTATACGATTCAGAATAATGATCATGATTTCACAGTCTCTTCATATTCTAAATGACTCCATACACAAGCATGGCATTTTTTAATGAAGCACAATTAATACCAACCTAATTAACAATTTATAGTAATGATGCCAATAGCAGACCTGTTGTAAACTCCCCGATAAAACACAACATATGTTGGGGACCTATTGTAAAATATACTTGATCAAGCATGCATTTGGAATCACCGGTGGTTGAGACCGAGAGCCTGCTTGTCAGAATTCTCCAGATAACAACATCAGGAACATCTCCCAGGCTAACATTCCCTGTACTGAGGACCAGCCTATGCTAGGCAGACCCACATCATTTTCTATGCTGAATATGGGTCTGGGCCTGCACTCGCTGGGGTTTAGAAGAATGAAGGAGGATCTCATTGAAGCTTAGAGAATGTTGAAAAGCCTGAATAGAATGGACGTGCAGAGGATGGTTCCTATAGTGGGGGGAATCTAGGACCAGAGGGTACAGTGTAGAATAGGGGGCCAGGTCATTGGGTATATTTAAAGTGGAGATTGATAGGTTCTTGATTAGTCGGGGTGTCAAAGGTTATAGAGAGGAGACAGGAGAATGGGGTTGAGAGGGATAATAAATAAGCCATAAGACACAGGAGCAGAGTTAGGCCACTCAGCCCATTGAGTCCGCTCCGCAATTCCTTTATGGGCTGACTGCAATATCTTCCCAACCACTGAAGTCAGGCTAACTGGCTTGTAATTTCTTTTCTTCTGCCTCTCTCCCTTCTTAAGGAGCAGAGTGACAGCCAAATTGTCCAGCCTTCTGGAACCTTTCCAGAATCTGGTGATCCCTGAAAGATAATGCCTCCACAATCTCTTCAGCTACCTCTTTCAAAACCCTGGAGTGTAGTCCATCTGGTCCAGGTGACTTCCCTACCTTCAGTCCTTGCAGCCACCCAAGCACCCTCTCCTTAGTAATAAAGAATATACTCATTTCTGCCCCCGACACTCAAATTTCTGGCACACTGCTAGTGTGGTCCACAGTAAAGACTAACACAAAGTACTTGTTAAGTTCATCTGCCATTTCTTTGTCCCCCCCCCCCCCCCCATTACTATCTTTCCAGTATCATTTTCCAGGGCTCTGATATTCACTCTCCCCTCTCTTTATATATCTGAAAGAAAAACTTTGTGTATCCTCCTTGATATTATTATCATCTTTTCTCTCATGGCTTTTTAAAATCCGTCTTCTGTTGGTTTTTAAAAGCTTCCCAAACTTCTAAATTCCTACAGATTTTTGCTATATTATATGCCCTCTCTTTTGCTTTTATGGTGTCTTTAATTTCCCTTGTCATCCATGGATGCCTCATCCTCCCTTTAGAATACTTCTTTATCTTTGGAATGTATCTATCCTGTGCCTTCCGAATTGCCCCTAGAAACTTCAGCCATTGCTGTTCTGCCGTCATCCCTGCTAGTGACTCCTTCCAATCCACTTTGGCCAGCTACTCTCTCATGCCTCTGCAATTCCCTTTACTCCACTCTAATACTGATACCTTTGACTTTATCTTCTCCCTCTCAAGCTGCAGGGTGAATTCTGTCACTGTCTGCCATGATGGAATGGCAGAGCCGACCCTATGTGTTGAATGTTCTGATTCTGCTCCTGTGTCTTCGGGTCTTATCAGGCCCCTAAAACAAATGCTCCATTCTGAGACCTTTTGCAAGAGATTACCAGGCAAATGGAAGAAAAGATTCAAAGCATCCTCTGAATCTTTTCAATTGCCTAGCTGAAAATCTGCAAAGCAGCTTTGAAGAAAAGCAATATCCCCACTGACTCCTGAGAAACTCTCAGAATGCTTGGGGGGGCCTCAGTAGGCCAGGCTTCCATTCCCCCCTATGGAGGGAAATGTACTGTTGCCATTTTGGTTTGATATCCTTCATCATGCCTGTCATATACATTTCCCTCCATAGAGGCTGCCTGACCTGCTGAGTTGCTCCAGATTCCCAGTGTCTGCAATTCCTCTCGTGTCACCTGGGAAACTTTTGCCAAGTACCAAACAAAATGGAGGCGAAGCATCTGGGATGGTAATGAGAACTTTGCGCCTAAGCATCAGGACAACACAGAAGCCCCGAATGTAAGTGCTGGAAGGAGCACACTGTTGACTGCCTACCCCAAGAGTGGACGAGTCTGTGATTTCCACTTTGGCCTCACTCTGGACAAATAAAACTGGAACTGAAGCAAGTCCTTCTTAATCTGAAGGGTCTGCATAGGAAGGACGTCTGATGTGAGCTGTATGTATCCCAGTTACTGCTTGAAGTATATTCCCTGATTATATCAAATTGCATCCTTACTAGAACAATTGCAAGTACTCAGTGTAGGTTCTCTCTTATGGACTCCCCATTCTTGTGGTGGGATTCTAGTGGCACAATGTTTCCATTTTGTTAAGGCTAATTAGCTCCTCCTAAACTATTGATTTTTATCTCTGTGTTTAATCTTTATGTTTGCGGTTTAGGAATTATGTAACTCAAAGTTCTTCTGCCGACGTTGGCATTTTTGGGGAAATGCACTTTGTATGATCGTGAAGACTGAAAACTATGCATCCTGCAACAAATGACTTACTCCTTAGCATTTTTCCACCTTGTACAAGGCAGGTGTACTTGTCCTGGATGAGTGCAGCTCAGTCAGCATCCAAGGAGCAGTGAGCCACTTCAGACAAAGCAACCCTCTTGGTCACCACCCTACCCATCACCCTGAACATGGGTTTTCATCAGCAACATTGCATCAGAGTTGCATGTACACCAGTAACAAGAAGCACTGCAGCAATGTATCAGAATTTCTTCAACAAGACCTTAGCCCTATGAAAGCATAATGAGTGGCAGGCCACACACGACCAGTTCTCCTCCAAGCCTCGCACTAGTTTGACTTGGGAATATATTGCTGTTTCTTCACTGAAACTGGGTCTGACTTCGGGAACTGCCTACTGTTGCTTGAGCATCTTCTGAGCAAGAACTGCAGCAATCTAGGAAGTGAAACCCACTGTCACATTCTCAAGGACCATTAAGGCCTAAATTTAGTTGTTGGTTTTACCAATAATCCTTTCATTCTGAGAATAATAATAATAATCAGTAAAAAAACACCAGATACGTGCTGAGTTAATAGAGGAAACTGAATATCTATGGAACATGAACAGGGTATATATTGTCCCAATAGTAATATCTACAACTGGCATCACCCCAAAGTCGCTACACAATAGTAGTAAACATTAGGCTTACATAGTAATATTTATATAAATCTTCAGAAAGCCTCAATACTAAACACCACTAGAATAGTCCAAAAGTTCCTAGCAATTGAGAAATGAGTGTGCTTGGCTATGCCTGTACCATAGGTTTTACCAGCTTCAGCTGAGAAAAAATAAAAATAATAATAATAAGGTTCTCATTAATATGCTGGACGATGAAATGCAATTGCAAACAAGCTGTATTAGTGAAGCACATTGCTTTTTAGAAATGCAATTTGTGGATTTTAGGATTTTAGGGCACAGTACTGTTTGCTGTGGTCCCCTTCTGCTGATGTAATTCCTTCCTCAGCTCAGCCCACAACTCTGCTACAATCCATTTATATTTTTCTGGATTGTTAATGACTGACCACTGATGACATCCTCTGGGAAAAGGTAACGTATTACTAAAGCAACAGGCGTAGGAAGACCATGGATCATTTACTCCGTTCGGATAGTGGCATGGAGATTGCACTTTCTCCTCTTCCTCAAAAATAGCACCATTAGCTAAATATTGGTGAAAATAAATGTAGTCGTTAACACTGGAAACTTTGTTTGAGGCAATATAGTATTCACATATTATAACACAACATGCACAGAGCAGGAGAGGCATGTTCCGTGCAGATGGCTTTTCAAATTGGTTATGGTCCATCCAAGTCTACACTCATTCTTTTCCACCTAATCCCATCTGCATCACCATACTCAAGTGTTCATATCATAAAGTATCACACCAAACAATGATTAACAAGGTGCTTGAAGAAATTATACATTTTCCACAATTGAGTCACAGCCTGAGATTTGGATTTAATGCAGAGTTAATGCTTCGAAGATGCTGGGGGCTCCTCCTCTATGAAAGGAAATGGGAGATCTTATACATGTCAGGGTTACACCAAAATAGAAAACTTCATCTACTTTAGCTCTTTGGAGTGAAGGAGGATGAGAGGTGACTTGATGGAGGTGTATGAGGTAAGAGTGGACAGCCAGTGCCCTTTTTCTAGGGTGGAAATAGCTAATATGAGAGGGCATGATTTTAAGGCGATTGGAGGAAAGTGTAGGAGGGGAATGTCAGAAGTAATTTTTTATTTCACACACAGAATGGTGGGTGTGTAGTATGCGCTGCCAGGGGGGTGGTGACAGAGGTAGGTATATTAGGGACATTTAGGAAACTCTCTAATGGAAGAATGAAAGGTTATGTGGGAAGGAATGTGATCATGAAATAGGTTAAAAGTTCAGCATAACATTGTGGGCCGAAGGGCCTGTACAATGCTGAATTGTTCCATGTTATAGTTTACTTCAAATTTCCAATCTTCTCTCATTTTTACATTATATAATCCATCTGTGACTCCTCATTGGCAAGTTAATCTCCATGACTACATAGACTAGGTCTTCTTCCTACCTAGTAGTAGCTCGATCAGAATCAGGTTTATCATCACAGGCCTGTGTTGTGAAAATTGTTAACTTAGCAGCATCAGTTCAATGTAATACATAATATAGAAGAAGAAGAAGAAGAAATAAATAAATAAATAAATAAATAAATAAGTAAGTAAGTAAATCAATTACAGTTTATGTATATTGAATAGATCAAAAATCATGCAAAAAGCAGAAATAATATATATTAAAAAAGTGAGGTAGTCCTCAAGGGTTCAACGTCCATTTAGGAATCAGGTGGCAGAGGAGAAGAAGCTGTTCCTGAGTCACTGAGTGTGTGCCTTCAGCTTCTGTACCTCCTACCTGACGGTAACAGTGAGAAAAGGACATGCCCTGGGTGCTGGAGGTCCTTAAGAATGGATGCTGCCTTTCTGAGACACCGCTCCTTGATGATGTCCTGGGTACCTTGTAGGCTAGTACCCAAGATCAAATTGAGTAAGATATTCTCATAAGGGGTTGTCTACTGCTGGTTCATCAAGTGGCTGTCGAGGCTGATCTGGATGGTGCAGGATGGACACTAGCAAGTGGTGGCTGTGGTTAGTGGTTGAGTCTTTTCGTTGTTCATTCTCTCCTTTTTGTAGTTGCTGATTGCTCTGCCACATAGCGGAGATTGCTCTCTCTCTTAGCGTAGCTCCCTTTGGGACAGATTTCTTCTAGGTCCATCTATTAAGTGCAATGTCTTTCCAACTTTTCGATGTCCTGAAGTGCTGAATTTCTTCCTGCTGAACTTGGGGCTATCTTTGAAGCATTTCCTTTGCCCACCAGGGTATTGCTGACTTTCCTTCGACTGGGAGTAAAGGATCTGTTTGTGGTGACTTGAATTAGGCATTTGAGTGAAATGACCTATCCATCGGAGTTGGTTTTGTTTTATCATGGTGAAGATGCTGTTCATTTTGGCATCCTCCTGTATGCTGGTGTTAGTGCATCTGTCCTTCCAGCTGATCCTCAAAATCTTTCATAAGGTTCTTTGTTCCCAGGGCTTTCAGGTGTCAACTGTAGGTGGTCCATAATTCAGCTTTATACAGTAATGTAGGAAGGACAACTGCTCTATAGGCCAAAACTTTTGTTTGGATCAGCAGGTTGCAGTCTTCAAGGGCTATTTTCCTTAATCTTGCATAGGCTCCACTCATACTACTCAGGCAGTGGCTGATCTCTGAGTTGAGGTAGACCTTCTTCCAACCTTCTTTTCTGAAGCCCCAGTTTTGTTGATGTTAGTTTCCAATGCAGTGCATCTGAACATTACCCCTCATGTTACTTAATAGGAGCTGTGAATAGATCGGCTGTAATTCCTGTACTTCCACTCTCCATACATCTCCCTCTCTCCCAAATCAGGATAAGAGTTCCTTTCTCCTAATCTTCCTCTAAAGGGAGGCTATACTGTAACTACCCAGTTTTCAAAGACTAGTTCACTTCCTTGTTTATCCTTCACAGTGATTTTAGCTGCTAATACCCACTACCTGAGAGCAGAGGGTCCAACCTCCAGCTAACAAAGTAGTTTGAATACAGTTCATTTATTTTCAGTGATACACATTCAAATCCACACAGACAATGTTCTTAAAACACATTTAAAACTCTGAGGATTTCTATCATAAAAGATTTCCAAATTATAAGTTATTTCTAAAATACAAAGGATTTCCAAAACACAGGTACAGTTAGCTTTCCATGTATTGACTGGGACTTCCATACTAGATACTACATACTACTAGATACCCCCATACTACAAGGACTTGATGGGATAGCGTTTGTCAAATATGTTCAGGAAAATTTCCTTAATAAGTACATAGAAGTCCCAATGAGAGAGAATGCAATACCTGATCTGCTATTAGGGAATGAGATAGGGCAGGTGACAGAAGTTTGTTAAAGTTTAAGCAGGAGATAGAAAAACTAGTGATAAGGTGTCATGACAACAATATTTCCCTCAATGTCAGCAAAGCAAAAGAACTCACCGGAGAATCTCACCTGGTCCCTCAACACCAGCTCCGTAGCAAAGAAAGCCCAGCAGCGTCTCTACTTTCTGCAAAAGCTGAGGAAAGTCCATCTCCCACCCCCCCATCCTCACCACATTCTACAGAGGTTGTATTGAGAGCATCCTGAGCAGCTGCATCACTGCCTGGTTTGGAAATTGCACCATCTCAGATCGCAAGACCCTGCAGCGGATAGTGAGGTCAGCTGAGAAGATCATCGGGGTCTCTCTTCCCGCCATTACAGATATTTACACCATATGCTGCATCTGCAAAGCAAACAGCATTATGAAGGACCCCACGCACCCCTCATACAAACCCTTCTCCCTCCTGCCGTCTGGGAAAAGGCACTCAAGCATTCGGGCTCTCACGACTAGACTATGTAACAGTTTCTTCCCCCAAGCTATCAGACTCCTCAATACCCAGAGCCTGGACTGACATCAGCCTACTGCCCTCTACTGTGCCTATTGTCTTGATTATTATTTATTGTAATGCCTGCACTGTTTTGTGCACTTTATGCAGTCCTGGGTAGGTCTGTAGTCTGGTGTAGTTTTTTTTGTGTTGTTTTATGCAGTTCAGTGTAGTTTTTGTACTGTTTCATGTAGCACCATGGTCCTGAAAAACATTGTCTAATTTTTACTGTGTACTGTACCAGCAGTTATGGTCGAAATGACAATAAAAAATGATTTGACTTGACTTAACTGGTGAGTGACTTCAGGAAGAGAGGTGGTGTACATGCTCCTGTTTACATTAATGGTGGTGAGGTCAAGGGGGTTAAGAGCTTTAAGATACCAGGAGTGGACATCACCAGTAGACTGCCTTGAACAACCATATTAGCACTGTTCACCCTTATATTGGTCAACTAATGCAGGTTTATGTAAATAACCACAACAATCCGAATTAATTCAAACTGCTCGCAATTTTATTGTATCAATGCAAATACCCGTGCAAGTTATTTTGATCCCAGGACAGCAAAACCTGGTTGTTATTATTCCTTTAGAACTGTTACTCACCCAAACTACTTCTCCCACTTACAACACCAAATTTGGGAATCTCCTCTTGGCCAACAGATTGATCCTTCTTCTTCTTCCTGCCCCAGGCATGAGTGGTCATCCTTTCTTTAGTCTCCAAGTTCTCACTGCTTTACCTGCGAAACTCTTCATTATTAATCTTTTTCCTTATCAGTTCTGGTCCATTATACTTTGATTCTATTGGTGCTGATTTACTGTGTCCTCTTCTCATTGGCTCTGTCGCAAAACTAGAGGTGGAATTGCATCATTTCTTTCTTCTAAATAATGAAAAGCCTCTGATGTCATTCCTTTGTTTTGATCCCCAAAATTAGACCATGTTAAGCAATTACATCCAGTTCAGACACTAGGCTCAGGTTATTGCACGGACAGAAGTAAATCTGTGCTGATCCTTCCACCTTATTGAACAGCATCCCATATTTGGAAATGATTCTTGGAAATCATTCTTAATAAATGATTAGCAGATTATCTATCGCACATCATTATGTCCACTTTCAATTACTTAAATCCAGAAAGAGTTAATTCAGAAACTAGTTCACAAAACAGTGGTCGCAAGAATAGTCTCGCAAAGCGAAACCCTCCAGTACCTGGGCAAATTAAAGGCATCCATTGTCCTTGATTTTTTCTAGCTGGCTGTTTTTGAAAGTTTTAATTTCCTTTGGCCAAAAATGCCATGGCCAAGAAATCTCATCAGTGCCTCTACTTGCTCAGGAAGCGATAAAAGTTTAGTATGTCCCTGCTGACCTTTACTAATTTTTATTAATGCACCATAGAGAGCTTTCTATCTGGATGCATTATAGCTTGATGTAGCAATTGCTCTGCCTGTGACTGCAAGGAACTGCAAAAAGTTGTGGACATAGTTCAGCAGTTATGGAAAGCAGCCTCCCCTCCGTGCACTCTGCTGACACTCTCACTGCCTCAATACACTAGATAACATAATCAAAGACACTACGCACTCTAGATATTCTCTCTTCTTCCTCCTCCTGCAATCAGACCATACAAAAGCCTGAAAGCTCGTATTACCAGGCTCAAGGACAGCTTCAATCCTACTGTTATAAAATGGATTCTTAACCTCATATCCACCTCATTAGTACTTTGCAAATTGTTGAATAGTTGCACTACACTTTCCCGGTAGCTGTTCAAGTCAACATTTCCTTTGGAAACCTCAGAATTATAATGAGAATCAGAATCAGAATATCATCAGCAGACATCCTGAAATTTATTGTCTTTGTGACAGTGGTACATTGCAATACATACAAAAATATATAGATATATATAAAAAAGTTAAATTAAATAGGTAGTGCAAAAATAGAAATAAAAAGTAGTGAGGTAGTGTTTATGGGTTCAATGCCTATTAGAAATTGGATGGCAGAGGGGAAGAAGCTGTTCCTGAATCATTGAGTGTGTGCCTTCAGGCTTCTGTACCTCCTTCCAAATGGTAGCAATGAGAACAAGGCATTAACTAATGAGAACATTGGTTAAATGTCCTCTGGATGGATGCCGCCTTTTTAAGACATCGATCCTTGAAGATGTCCTGGATAATACAGAAGCTAATATTTTCTTTTCCATACTTCCTTTTGAAGCCAATTTAAATTTAAATTATTGTTGTTTCCACTTCTCTCTCCAGAGATACTGCCTGAACTGTTGAGCATGCTGATTACAATCTATTCTTATTTGAGGGTTCCGTCGTCTGCAGTAAAGACTAAGAACAACGGCAAACTCCCACTGATCTCTTGTAATCTGAGGAGCAATCCCTGCTTCTGTGAAAGTCACTCAATGACTGGCCATCTTAGACGTGCTGATTTCTTATATATTTTTATAAATGCAAATATTCTGTAATTTGTTTTAAACTTCTAAGCTGGTTTCTGAATGCCATACCTTGCCCGTGCAATACAGTTTTAAATGGATCAAATTGACTGACGTGGATTCAAAGTTCAAAGTTCAAAGTAGACTTATTATCAATTTACGTATATGTCACCATATATTACCCTGAGATTCAGTCTGGAAGGACAGGAGAGAATGTGCTGTAGGAGTAGGACTAGATTAGTTGGGAAGCTGAATAGATACAGGAAGATGCAGTTTTACATAGATGAGTATAAAGCAATGCAAGTAGATTAAACAGCGGGGATTTTATAGGAATGGAATGAATTTGCACAGAGATTTGGAAGTGGTTATGTGAGTAATTGACCCATTTCCAATTTGGTGAGGTAATTATTTTAAATAAGTTAATGGATAAGATTTGTAGTCAGCAGCATATAAAACTCTTAGAAATTATGACAACGATCAGTGGTATACTGGCCAGAATACTTCTGGAATACTCTTCGTCCTCGCCTTGCCTCATCTTTTCTCTGCCTTTGAAAAAGCTCCTCCAGTTCTGCTGTTTAGCCCTCGCAGAATACTCCTTCTCATTCTTGTTCAGTCCCTGCTCTCTTCCAACATGAAGATGCGATGATGCAAAAGCTCCATGCTTTATTGGTTAACACTTTAGAGTCATAGTCATAGAGTACTGTTGCACAGAAACAAGCCCTTCAGCCCATATAGTCCATGTCAAACTATAATTTTGCCTTGTCCAATTGACCTTCACCTAAACCATAGCCCTCAATACCCCTCCCAGCAGGCACTTACCCCAACTTCTCTTAAATGTTGAAAATGAACCCAGATCCATTGCTTCCACTGGCAGCTCATTCCACACTCTCACCATCCTCTGAGTGAAGAAGTTCTCCCTCATGTTCTCTTTCAACATTTCACCTTTCACATCTCTCTCATCTCAAATTTTGATTTCGTCCAATATTCAGAATGTTTGTTTTTGCAGTGGGGAATTAGAAATGAGTATCACCTGTTGTAACCATGTTGCAGCTGTTGTTAACATAAGGCAAGCGAAGGGTAGGAATTGTGGTAGTGAGATGCTGCTAGACCCCAAGTTAACTGAAAGAGTGTCATAAACTAATGGAGCAGAAAAGATGGGCCCCTCCATTGTTCTGAAGGGAACAACAAGCCTGATCTCCGCTCCCCTCCGCTAATGGGAGAACAAATCCGTTGCTCCCTATTATATTGGGCTCTTTTATTCACATATTCATAATGTGTAGCAGTGTATTTATTTTCCAGAAGAGTGGCAACTGAATAATGCAGAAGTACAACAGCGTTGTCGGAGAAAGGGCATTCGAAGATTGACCTCAGACAGGAATAGATTAATCAGAGAATCTAAATGTTAGAAATCAAATGGGAAAGTATGCAGAGTGTGTGTCAGTTAATCAGTAAATCCATGGTAATATATGTCTCTGAATGCAACTAACTCTTGGTGCCGGGGAGGAGGGGGAGAGACCTTCAGTGCAGTGGAGCAGCATTAATGGATGTAATAAGTAGAGGGATAATTGAAGAAATACAGATGATCCCAGGCTGAGGCATATTGAAATGACAAAGTATGTAATCTCTGAATCTGGAAATCAAAGGGGAGCTATGCAACAGAGTGTGAAGTCATTGGATAAACACAGGCACCTGAAATTTAGACTGCTGTGTTAACCCTTTTAGCAACATGCTTGTTAGACTGTTAAGCATTTTGACAATGTTCAATGGGACATTTGCCAAGCAGCTGAGAGCATGATTTGCAGGACATGGTTAGTCATGGTCAGATACTTGACTGTATCTAAAACAGTGGCCACAGAGTGTATGTTTGTGGTCTTGTGCTGCTGTAGCCTGTTCACCTCCAGGTTCGACGTGTTGTGCTTTCAGAGATGGTCTACTGCACACCACTGTTGTAATGCGTGATTATTTGAGTCAGCTTGAACCAGTCTGCCATTTTCTTCTGACTTCTCTCATAAGTGAGGAGTGTTTGCCCACAGATCTGCTGCTCACTGGATGCATTTTGATTTTTTGCACCATTCTCTGTATGCCCTAGAAACTTCGAGCATGAAAATCCCTAGAGATTAGCTTTTTCTGAGCAACTCAACCCCTCCACCACCCCCCCCCCCCCCCCACCGTCTGGCACTAACAACTCTTCCACTGTCAACGTCACTTAGATCACATTTCTTCCCCAATTTGATATTTGGTCTGAACAACAACTGGACCTCTTGACCTTGCCTGTATGCTTTTATGCATTGAATTGCCACCAACACGTCTGTGAGCAGATGTACAGGTGTACCTTGGGTCGGCAGGTGGCGCAGTGACATCAGTGCTGGACTCCGGAACGGAGGTTCCCGGGTTCGAATCCAGTCGGCCCGTTCCCGAGTATACTTTCCATCCGTGCCGGGTTGAGTGTTGAGCTCGCAACTCGACCTCGTAAAATAAAGAAAAATATGGTGCAATGTCTGCGTGAGGAGTGGTGCGCCACACAGTCTTTTGTTCCGCACCTTTTAAGGCATGAAAATGCCCGATACTAACCTCTCAGGCCTGAGTTGACATCTCTAATAAAGTGACTACTGAGTGTAGCAACTGCTTTTTTTAGAAAACAAACAGAGTGCCCAATATTTGTATGAGTAATAATGCTATTGATTCTGTGAATATTTGCATAATTCTGGGCAGGTATGTTTGCAGTATTTAGCTTTCTTTTACCTCCAGTATTAATATCTGCTTACGTTGCCTCAGCTGAGGTGTACCAGCAAGATGTAATTTGTGTTTCTACAAAAATAAAAATACCTGCAGATGTATTATAGACAGATGGTGTTGCTGATGAGTTAGCCAAGTATCACTGAGAAGCAACATGCAACAGAGTTTTGCTCTGGGAATTAATGAAGCACATATTCATAGCATAAATCAAATGTTCCAGTGTGTTTCCCTTTTGGACTCATTGGCTTGTATCTGTTTTGATTTTTTTTTTTCTGGGAATGATGCCGTGCTGCTGTGTAACTCGTGAACCATTCCATCCCTAGTCTCCGTATCTTTGCACAGGATGTTGGAGCCTGGTGATGGGGAAATGGCTACTGTGCATTGAAGCATTTCAACTCTGGAAGGAATTCTATCTGTCGTATGAAAGCAAGAAGACAGACAGCAGCAGCAGTAAACAAGCACCCTCGATACTCTATAAATTAATATATATTTCTTGAAGTTCAACTCTCCAAATGATTACTGATAGGAGAAAAATAAATGATTGTGAGGGGCTGAGATAATCTATTTGGATCAAGCATAGCTCTAGAGAAACTTATTGATCCTTTTTTTTATTCCTTCCCTCTCTGAAGGTAAGAAATAGTGAGTCTTCCAAAAATTACTGTGAGACCTTGACAGGTCATCGCCAGTTTACAATGGCACAAGAAACAATGTAAAACCTCACACTATAGGACAACCTAAAACGATAAAAGGAGACGGACCTAGGTCAAAGTAAATGGAATTCAATCTTATAGGGTTTCTTTTAGAATTTCTTTCTCAAGACTAGTCAGCTTGTATGTGAGAAACCTTTAGAGCTGGAGTTCTGTACTCAATCCATAAGAGCAAGAGGTGAAAAAACTAAAAGCTGTTGGCCATCTTTCTTAATGAGTACATTCTGACCAGAAGCTGATGTGTTCACGAAGATAAGATGATCATTTCCCATTAGTGCATTTAGAGGCCACAGTAAACCAGTTGTATTCCCTTTTGGCAAGCAGAGAAAGCCAATTACTCTGATACAAGATACATTGATGAGTCTCACTACCAGCTGCCAGCTTTTCAATGGCTTTTATGCATTGTTCTGAGCAAAGATATTAAAGGAATCGCTCTCTTTCAATTTGTAATGAAAGAATACCCTGTGTGCAGGCTCTGTGTTCTTTAAAATATTGATGTGGTAAAACATTATAATCTCGAACCTCAAGCCAGTTACAAAATAGGAATCTGACCTGACCTTGTTTTTTGTTTATTTTGTTCAGTATGATATGAATTTTAAATTTTAGTTGAATGAGTATTCTGTGCTGCATAAAATATTACAAAGGCTCTTCAAAAATATGCATCCAGTATATATATCACTAAGAAGAATTGAAAAATATAATTTTGTTCAAGATGCCAGATTTAAAACAGAACATGGTATTGGCCATTACTGAGAAAATGATTCTGAAAGTGTAAAGGAGTTAGTTGTAAGTGAAACATGCAATGAAAACATTGTCTCCAACGGGTCTGTCAGTGTTTTCAACAGAAAAGGCAGATTAATATCTGGCATGAAAAGCTTAGTTGGCAACTGCTCTGCCTGACACTGCAAGGAACTGCAGAGAGTCGTAGACACAGCTCAGCACATCATGGACACCAGTCTTCTATCCATAGACTCTGTCTGCACTTCCCACTGCCTCAGGAAAGCAGTCAGCATATTCAAATATCAACCCAGACATTCTCTCTTCTCTCCACTCCCAGAGATGCTCTGAAATCCTGATAGCATGCACTGCCAGGTTCAAGGACAGCTTCAATTCTGCTGTTTTAAGACTATTACATGGTTCCCTAATATGATAAGATGGACTCTTGCCCTCACAGCCGACCTCATTATGACCTTGCACCTTATTTATTTATCGAGCTGCCCCGGCAATCCCCCGATTTGATGCTATCCTAATCACAGGACAACTTTACAATGACTGACTAATCTATCAACCAGTACGTCTTTGGACTGTGGGAGGAAACTGGAGCAGCTGGAGGAAACCTATGCTGCCTGTAAGCAGTACAAACTTCGTATAGGCAGTGGCAGGAATTGAACCCTGTACTGCTAACCATTACACTACCACCCTTTATCTTCCCGCACTTCACTTTCTCTGCAAGTGTAACACATCATTCTGCATTCTGTTTTACCTTGTACTACCTCAATACACTATTATAATGAAATCAATCTGTTTGAATGGCATGCAGGACAGATTTTTCACTACCATGTATGTCAGTGATAATAAACCTGGTTCTGATTCTTTGCTGAGCATCAAGGTTTGGAAAAAAGGGCAAGTTAGTGATCAGGTAAGGTTTTTTACCTCCTTTCCATAGTAGAAAAGATAGGGAAGCTAGAGCAGCGGAGTCCTCCTCCTGCAGGATGTGGGAGATCCGAGACATTTCTAATCTCCGAGACGGCCAAGGGAATTGTGATCAGCTGCAGCTCCCATCAAAATATGTAGAGCATTTAGAGCCACATTGGACTCTCTGTGGAGTATGTGGAATGAGGAAAATTTTGTAGAATTTTAGTGAGCACGCACAAATGCTGGAGGAACTCTACATGTCAGGCAGCATCTATGAAGAGAAATAGACTGTCGACATTTTGTGTCAGCTCCCTTCTTCTGGACTAATGAACTCAAAGTGCATGAGGAGCATAAAAGGCCAGGCAGCATCTGTGGAGATATCTCGACTTCGATGTCTTGCGCCGGGACCCTTAATCTGTCCAGATTTATATATAAATAATCTGGATGAAAACATAGATGGGTGTATTAAAAATGAGGAGGGAATCTGATTGAAATGCACTGAATATTGAAGGGCTTAGACAGAGTGGACATTGGGAGGATGTTTCAAATAGTGGGAGAGTCTAGGATCAGAGGGCACAATCTCAGAATAAAAGGACATCTCTTTAGAACAGGGGGAGGAGGAATTTCTTTAGTCGGAGGGTGTTGAATCTGCAGAATTCATTGCCACAAATGGTTGTGGAGGCCAAGCCAATTGGAATGTTTAAGATGGAGGTTGATATGTTCTTGATTAGTAAGGGTGTCAAAAATTACAGGGAGAGAGTAATAGGAGGTTGATAGGGAAAATAAATCAGCCATGATTGAATGGTGAAGCAAATTGATGAGCCGAATGGCCTATTTCTGCCCTCATGTTTTATGTACATGGCTTCATTGCATTTCAGAAGGGCAATACAATTTATAGCTACCACTGAATTTTAACTTAAGCAACTGAGCACAAATCTGTATCCATCTCATTAAGTCGTGGAAGCCAACAAACTAATGAAAGGGACTATATAGCCTGATGTGTGTAACTGCTTGAACCGACTTATCTTCCTGTTGCTCTGTGTATTCAGTCTCTGCTGGATAAAATGAATCAGTTTCTCCATTTTTATGTGGCTTCAGCTTACCAGGCACTTTCTTTGTCTGCCTTTCCAAAGCTGGGATTGGGGGATGTGCGGAGGACGTGACATTTGGATTTGATCAGGAGGGAATCTCATAGCTCCTGGGTAATGCTATCATACAATTAAATGTTGGGCAGTGCAGTGACACTCATAAATGTCAGGTACTCAAAGAGCTTATGGAAATAACTATTCCAACTGCTGTATAAAAGAGGCATTGGTTGAAGGAAAAACTTAAAACTTATAATGTAAGTAAGTGTCCCCTATTTCACACTTCAGAGACTATTTATCTTCATCTGTTTGCAATCACAACTTGATATTCTATTTCTAGGAAAGACAGTGTAAACTTTGTGAGTGAATGAGTAGAGATTTTCCCTTAAGTCCGGCAAGTGTTAGATCATTATTGAATTTTGAGAGGAGCTAAATATGAAAATGTTTAAATAAGAGAGTGAAAATGTCGAGATATTTCCTTTACTCTTGTGAATGTTAGATAAATGTTGAAAGTTAAGCAATTGGCTGAATTCAGACAGCACAAGCCAGGCTGTCTGCAAGATTGAGTGCCGCAAGTTAGCAGGAGCTAGTGAACACTATTTTGGATTAAATTCTAATAAACTGATTCCTTTATCTTTTGGTATTGAGTACTAATGAGCTGTAAATCAGTTTGGCATAAAATCAATGCACTGACTTTTATTAATCAAAGCATTTAATTGCGTAATTACTTTAATTATTATTTATATTTCTGTTTTGGAATGCCTTTCCCAAAAATCTTTTGTAGCTTAGCCTTAGGTCCTGTGCCACCAGGTTCAGGACCAGTTGTCACCTTTCATCCATCAGGCTCTTGAACCAGCATGGATAACTTCATCACCTCAACACTGAAATGATTCCAAAACCTATGGACCCACTTTAAAGGACTCCATAATTCATGTTCTCAGTATTAGTTATTTATGTATTTACTTATTATTATTATTATTTGTTTTTTAATTTGTACAATAAGTCTTCTTTTGTACATTGGCTGTTTGTCAGTCTTTGTGTGCAGTTTTTCATGGATACTATTGTATTTCTTTATTGCATTGTGAATGCCTGTAAGAACATGAATCTCAGGGTTGTATATGGTGACACATACGTACTTTGATAATAAATTAACTTTGAACTTTGAATATTATTTTTATATACTTTCCCTATCATGGGTACTCTTTGCCCTGTAACTTTTAATTTTCATGACATTTTTTTCCTCTATTACTCTGTTAGTGATGAATCCACAGCACCCATATAGAAATCTAATTCACTGCCTTAAAATTGCTACCATATATTTCCAATTAGTTTAGGAGCTAAAGTTTTAAAATGCCAAGCAGCTCTAGTAGCGAACTAAAAGGTGACAATAAATCAGTTGTCTAACCTGTTCAAAAATAAAGAAAATCAGATGTATATGAACAAGGAAAAGATGTGGTTAATTGTTACAAATGATTTTTCATCATTTTATATCCTGCATGAAAAACTGAACTTTAAGTAATTTAATATTTTGTTGTGGCTTAAAAATTGTCAAGAAGTCCTGACATTCATCTCCAAAATCTGTTTCAAAATATCAAAAAGTTCGAAGAAAATTAATATTTTTGGTATTAGTTTCACAAACACAAGAGGTTCTGCAGACACGAGAAATCCAGTGTAACACACCAAATGTTGAAGGAACTCAGCAAGTCAGGTAGCATCTATGGGAAGGAATATCTACGAAAGGTCATGAGCTCTCATGAAGAGTCTTGGCCAAAACATTGACTCTTTATTCCTCCCTATAGACACTACCCGACTTGCTGAGTTCCTCCAGTATTTTGTATTTGGTAGTAGCTTACCCTATGCATTATGGTGCTGTTTCCAGCATTTTATTTTGATTTTGGCCAGTTGTTTGAATTGGTGACAAAAAGCTTTACACAGAGTTATAATCAAGCTTAACTCTTTGCTTGTTGAAAGGCAGGGAACAATATCTCATGCCTCTTTTGCTTTTATTCAAAAAGATTGTATAATTAACCTCCCCTCAGGCTTTGAAGATATGAACTAGGCTGTGTCACCAAGGAAATGGTACTTGATAAATTAATGGGACTGAAGGTGGATAAATCCCCTGGACCGGATGACTTGCATCCTAGGGTCTTAAGGGAAGTGGCGGTCGGGATTGTGGATGCATTAGGGATAATTTTTCAAAACTCGCTGGACTCAGCAATGGTCCCGGCAGATTGGAAAAATGCTAATGTAACTCCTTTATTTAAAAAGGGCAATAGACAGAAGGCTGGGAATTATAGGCCAGTTAGCCTAACATCTGTGGTTGGCAAAATGTTGGAATCAATAATTAAGGAAACAGTAACAGGGCATTTGGATAAACATAGCTTAATAGGACAAAGTCAGCATGGCTTTACAAAAGGGAAGTCATGTTTGACAAATTTGTTGGAGTTCTTTGAGGACATAACATATAGGGTAGATAAAGGGGAACCAGTGGATGTGGTGTATTTGGACTTCCAAAAGGCATTTGACAAGGTGCCACACCAAAGATTATTACTTAAAGTAAAAAATCATGGGATTGGGGATAATATTCTGGGATGGGTGGAGGATTGGCTTTCTAACAGAAAACAGAGAGTTGGGATAAATGGTTTATTCTCAGACTGGCAGTTGGTGACTAGTGGTGTTCCGCAGGGGTCGGTGTTGGGACCCCAACTCTTTACAATCTATATTAATGATTTGGAGAAAGGGACTAAGTGCAACGTATCGAAGTTTGCTGATGACACAAAGATGGGAGGGAGTGTAATGAGTGCGGAGGACATTGAAACCCTGCAGGGGGACATAGATAGGCTGAGTGATTGGGCAGACATTTGGCAGATGAAATATAATACTGACAAGTGTGAGGTCTTGCACTTTGGCAGGAAAAATAATAGAGCAAGTTATTATCTAAATGGAGAGAAACTGGAAAGTGCTTCTGTGCAAAGGGATCTGGGGGTCCTGGTGCAGGAAACACAAAAAGTTAGTATGCAAGTGCAGCAGGTGGTCAAGAAGGCCAATGGAATGCTGGCTTTTATTGCTAGGGGGATGGAGTATAACAACAGGGAGGTCTTACTGCAGTTGTACTGGGTATTGGTGAGACCACACCTGGAGTACTGTGTGCAGTTCTGGTGTCCATATTTAAGAAAGGACATACTGGCTCTCGAGGCAGTGCAGAAAAGGTTCACTAGGTTAATTCCGGGGATGGGTGGGTTGATGTATGATGAGAGGCTGAGTAGATTGGGACTCTACTCATTGGAGTTCCGAAGAATGAGAGGCGATCTTATTGAAACATATAAGATTGTGAAGGGGCTTGATCGGGTGGATGCGGGGAGAATGTTCCCAATGATGGGTGAAACTAGGACTAGGGGGCATAATCTTAAAATAAGGGGATGCCGTTCCAAGACTGAGATGCGGAGAAATTTCTTCACTCAGAGGGTAGTGGGGCTGTGGAATTTACTGCCCCAGAGAGCTGTGGAAGCTACTACACTCAATAAATTCAAAACGGAGATAGACATTTTCCTGGATAAAAATGGCATTAGGGGATACGGTGAGCGAGCAGGTAAGTGGACATGAGGCTAGGTTTAGATCAGCCATGTGATCTCCTGGACCAGTTTTCAATAGCCTGGATGGGTCGGAGAGGAATTTTCCAGATTTTTTCTCCTCAATTGGCAACTCGGTTTTTTTTTCCCCGGGTGATCACATGGATTTGGGTGGGATGAATAATAAAATAAAATGGGTGGCATGGTGCCCTGTTGGTTGGCACTGTTGCCTTGTGGGATTCGGTGAAAACTAGAGTTAAGATTGGATCAGCCATGATCTTGTTGAATGGCGGAGCAGGCTTGAGGGGCCGATTGGCCTACTCCTGCTCCTATCTCTTATGTTCTTATATTGGATAAGACATTGAACCAAGAACTTGTTTATATTAGTATCTCATATCCAACAGCACTTTTTAAAACTTAGAATGGACAAGCCCTTGTACATCCCTAATCCAGCGCTATCTAAGCAGTTTGCTAGTTATTAATCATGTTACCTTAATTTTAGGATCTTGTAACAATACAAGTTAATTGATACATTCACCATACACTGACATTTACTAACACTAACAGTTACTCATTATGATTGGTGTGCTGCGCAGATACAACAGGTGTGTTCCCATGCAGGTTCAACGAAAAGCTTTAAAAAGCGGGAAGATTTGCAATGGGAGTCGTTGATTGGAGTACTGTGCAGGTGCAACAGGAATGTTCCCGCACTGGTCCGGTGGAAAGCTTTACAAACCCAGTCTCTATAAAAGAGAAGTACCACCTAGCGGAGTGGACAATGTAGGAGTGGTCATTGTCAGAGTAGTCTGAGTCAGAGTAGTAAGGCTTTGACTCAACAGGCCTTTGGTAAGAATAGGCTGAGACAAGGTAAGTAGGAAAGTTCACTCCTTATTTTTCATTTCTTTTTTCTTATTTAACTTCAGAGAGAATAGGGGATAGGGAATAGGGGTAGTTCGCCTCCCAGGTGCCATGGTCCGTGATGTTCCTGAACGCGTCCACATGATCCTGAAGAGGGAGGGTGAGCAGCCAGAAGTTGTGGTACATATTGCTACCAATAATATAGGGAGGAAAAAGGAATGATGTCCTGAAAACACAATACAGGGAGTTAGGAAGGAAGCTAAGAAGCAGGACCTCAAGAGTAGTCATCTTGGAATTGCGCCTGTGCCATACGACAGTGAGGATAGGAATAGAATGAGGTGGCAGATAAATCCATGGCTAAAGAATTGTAGCAAGGAACAGGGAATCAGATATCTGGATAATTGGGATCTCTACTGGGACCTGTACAAAAGTGCTGGGTTGCACTTGAATCTGAGGGCGACCAATATTCTTGTGGGCAGGTTTACTAAAGATATTGGGAGTGGTTTAAATTAATATGGCAGAGGGATGGGAACCAGTATGACAGAGCAAAAGTACAGGCAGGAAGGCATAGGCAGTGGTGTGGCTCTGGGCTCTGTTCATAAGACATGGAATTACATCTTTAGAAAGAGGTACATAGGGTCAGAGAATGCTGAATCTTTGTGGGTGGAGTTAAAAAACTGCAAGGGTAAAAAAGATGTGGGGTTGAGATTTAAGAAGTGCTGGAAAAGGCATGTAATCAGTGTAATGTCACAATTTTAATGGGGGTCTTCAATATGCAAGGGGATTGGGAAAATCAGGTTGATGTCAGATCGCAAGAGAAGGAAATTGTTGAATGCCTACAAGATGGCTTTTTAGAGAAGCTTGTGCTTGAGCCTACTTGGGGAAAGGCTATCTTAGTTTGGGTTTTGTGTGATAATCCAGATCTAATTAGTGAGCTTAATGTAAAGGAATCCTTAGGAGACAGTGATCATAATTTGTGAGGAAGAAGCATAAGTCACATGTATCAGTATCACAATGGAATAAAGGGAATTACGGAGGCATGAGAGAGGAGCTGGCCCAGGTGGATTGGAGGAGGGTACTGGTGGGGACGACAGCGGAGATGGCTGAAGTTTCTGGGAATAATTCACAAGACGCAGGATAAATATGTCCCACAGAAGAAGTTCTCAAATGACAGATATTGGCAACTGTTGCTGACAAGGGAAGTTATGGACTGCATAACAGTCAAGGAAAGGGCATATAAGGTAGAAAACGTGAGTGGGAAGCTGGATGATTGGGAAGCTTTTCAAATCCAACAAAAGGCAACTTAAAAAGCTATAAGAAGGGAAAAGATGAAATATAAGAGCAAACTAGCCAATAATATTAAGCAGGATATTATAAGTTTTTTCAGTTATATCAAGGGTAAAAGGGAGGCGAGAGTTGGTATTGCACCACTGGAAAATGATGGTGGTGAGGTAGTAATGGGGACAAAGAAATAGCAGATAAACCTCATGGGTACTTTGCATCTGTCTTCACTGTGGAAGACATTTCCATGTGCCAGTGGCCTGTGAGTGCCAGGGAGCAGGAATGAGTGGCAGTGCTATTACAAAGGAAAAAGTGCTAGGCAAACTTGCAGGTCTTAAGGTGGATAAATGACCTGGACCAAAAGGACTACATCGCAGAGTTTTGAGAGAGTTGCTGAAGAGATAATGGATGCATTGGTCATGATCTTTCAAGAATCAATTGACTCTGGCATGGTCCCAGAGGACTGGAAGTTTGCAAATGTCATTCCACTCTTTAAGAATGGAAGAAGGCAAAAGTAAGGAAATTATTGGCCAGTTAGCCTAACCTCAATGGTTAGGAACATGTTGGAGTCTATTATTAAGGATGAGGTTTCGGGGTACTTGGAGACTAATGATAAAATAAGTCAAAATCAGCATGGCTTCTGTAAAGAGATGTCTTGCCTGAAAAATCTGTTAGATTTCTTCGAGGAAGTTATGAACATAATGTATGATTTATGAACATTTGGAGAGGTATAATACAATTAGGAGTAGTCAACATGGCTTTGTCAAGGGCAGGTCATGCTTTACGAGCCTGATTGAATTTTTTGAGGATGTGACTAAACACATTGATGAAGGAAGAGCAGCAGATGTAGTGTATATGGATTTCAGCAAGGCATTTATAAGGTACCCCATGCAAGGCTTATTGAGAAAGTAAGGAGACATGGGATACAAGGGGACATTGCTTTGTGAAGGCAAAGAGTGGTTGTAGCCAGGTCATATTCTGCATGGAGGTCAGTCACCAGTGGAGTGCCTCAGGGATCTGTTCTGGGACCCTTACTCTCCGTGATTTTTATAAATGACCTGGATGATGTACAGGGTATTGGCCTTCAATTGTGGAGTTGAATTTAGGAGCCGAGAGGTAATGTTACAGCTATATAGGACCCTGGTCAGACCCCACTTGGAGTACTGTGCTCAGTTCTGCTTGCCTCACTACAGGAAGAATGTGGAAGCCATAGAAAGGGTGCAGAGGAGATTTACAAGAATGTTGCTTTGATTGGGGAGCATGCCTTATGAGAATAGGTTGAGTGAACTTTGCCTTTTCTCCTTGGAGCGACGGAGGATGAGAGGTGACCTGATAGAGGTGTATAAGCAGAGGAGAGGCATTGATCATGTGGATAGTCAGAGGCTTTTTCCCAGGGCTGAAATGGTTGCCACGAGAGGACACAGGTTTAAGGTGCTCGGGAGTAGGTACAGAGGAGATGTCAGGGGTAAGTTTTTTACTCAGAGAGTGGTGAGTGATTGGAATGGGCTGCCAGAAACGGTGGTGGAGGTGGATATGATAGGGTCTTTTAAGAGACTTTTGGATAGGTGCTTGGAGCTTAGAAAAACTAGAGGGCTTTATGTAAGCCTAGTAATTTCTAAGGTAGGGACATGTTCGGCATAACTTTGTGGGCCGAAGGACCTGTATTATGCTGTAGGTTTTCTATGTTTCTAAGTAACAAGCAGCGTGGACAAAGGAGAGGCAGTGGATGTTAGTTACTTGGATTTTCAGAAGGTGTTTGATAAGGTGCCACACATGAGGCTACTTAACAAGATAAAATCCAATGGTGTTACAGGAAAGATACTGGCATGGATAGAGGAATGGCTGACAGGCAGGAGGCAGTGGGTGGAAATAAAGGGGCCTTTTCTGGTTGGCTGCCAGTGATGAGTGGTGTTCCACAGGGGTCAGTATTGGGACCACTACTTTTCACATTGTTCGTCAGTAATTTAGATAATGGAATTGATAGCTTTCTGGCAAAGTTTGTGCATGATATGAAGATAGGTGGAGGGGTAGGTAGTGCTGAGGAAGCAATGCAATTGCAACAGGACTTAGACAAATTGTAAGAACGGGCAAAAAAAGTGGCAGATGGAATATAGTGTTGGGAAATGTATGAATATGCATTTTAGTAAAAAGAAAAATACTGCAGACTGTTATCTAAATGGGGAGAAAATTCAAACATCAGAGGTGTAAAGGGACTTAGGAGTCCTCGTGCGAGACTCCCAAAAGGTTAATTTACGGGTTGATTCTGTGTAAAGAAGGCAAAGGCAATGTTGAAATTTATATCAAGGGGAATAGAATTTTATAGCAAGGAGATAATGCTGAGCCTTTATAAGACACCAGTCGGGCTGCACTTGGAATATTGTCAACAGTTTTGGGCCCCATATCTCAGAAAGGACGTGTTGGCATTTGAGAGAGTCCAGAGGAGATTCACAAGAATGATTCTGGGAATGAAGAGGTTAACATATAAGGAATGTTGGGCAGTTTTGGGCCTGTACTCACTGGAATTTAGAAGAATGTGGGGGGATCTCATTGAAACCTACCGAATATTGAAACGACTACATAGGGTGGATGTGGAGAGGATGTTTCCTGTGGTGGGGGTATCTGGAACTTGAGGACCCAGCCTCAAAATTGAGGGGTGACCTTTTAGAACGGAGCTAAGGAGGATTTTTTTCCGCCAGAGTCTGGTGAATCTGTGGAATTCTCTGCCACAGACTGTGGTAAAGGTCAAGTCCATGGGTATATTTAAGGCATAAGTCGATAGTTTCCTGATTGATCAGGGCAGTAAAGGATATGGCGAGAAAGCTGGTGTATGGGGTTGTCTGGGATACAGGATCAGTCATGATGGAATGGCGGAGAGGCTCAGTGGGCTGAATTGCCTAATTCTGCCTCATGTCTTATGGTCTTATGTCTGAAGTGTTTTTTTTTACCTATTGCTATGCCCTTGTTAATGGAAGAGAAGCAGCTGTACAAATAACTTTAGATAACTATAGTATGCATATAAAATAGAACTATGCTAAATCCCCCTTTGTAAGAGTTATGAATAACGTGTGATAATTACATCAAAGAAATTAGCTATTTCTGCTATGGACTTCAAAATATGGACAGCTAAATCTTAAAATATGCAGTGTGTCAATTGTGTCAATGATTACTCAGAAAAAAAGAATGGAATTGCTAGAAAATATGAAACAAAATGTCAAACCCTTGTATTTCTGATTTAACTTTTTGACAAAAAAAATTAAAAACCCATTGACAATAAATTTAAAAGTTGCCCTTTGCAACTACAACATTATTATTGCGTGTGGAGCATATGGTTATTTTGGCCTTTTACTCCGGAAAACAGTTAAACATATGAAATAAAAACTAAACAAATAATTCTCAGATTATCCAGGGGTAAAGGCTGCTGTGTGTGTGGAGAGAGAAACAAAGGTGAGATTTTGCAGGAAATGAACTGTCAGCAGTTCCTCACAGCATCACCTACGTTTCCCTGCTTCAGTGGCACAGTCAGGATTACTGCGCGGCCAGATGCAAATACAAATGTCCTGATCTTGCTGGCAGCTGTTTACCAACATGTTGCTACCCGTGCTTTGACCCTGGATTCCTTGAGGAGCACAAAGTTGAGGCAATTGCCAGGATTCACACTGGGACATTCAGTCAAAGAGCCTGCGTTTGGTTAGAGCTGATGCAGGTGGCGTTTATTTTTTCAAGAACAAACTGAGCAGGAGTAAGAAAAGGATGTTCTTATATTCACCAAGATCTTTACTGGTTCATTCTGGTGCCAACACCACTTTCTTATTCTCTTGCAAGACCATTGACTCCCTTGTAGTGCAAGTTCTGTCAATCTCTCCTTTGAATCTATTCAAAAGCTTCACTCTTCACTTCAAAGAACCTTCCAACTATGAAATTCGTCTTCATTTCCAGGTAAATAACCCTTCACCTTTGACCTTGTCAAACCCTCTCCAAATCTTATATCAAAGGCAAGGAGAAATATATTTAAAGTGAAAGGAAAGAGTTTAAAAGTGGAACTGAGGAGTAATTCTTTTAAAACACAAGAAAATGATTGAATGAGCTACCACATGATGTGATGGAATCAGATAGAATCAGTATGTTGAAGAGGACCTCAGACAGATACTTGAATAAAGCAACACGTACAACAAACTGAAGGAACTCAGCAGGTCGGGCAGCATCTGTGGAAACGAGCAGTCAACATTTCGGGCCGAGACCCTTCGTCAGGACAGATGAATTATTTGTTATATCTGCATGCTAACTTTTTTGCTTCTCAAGTACCACAACTCCCAGATTCATTTGTACTGCAACATTTTGTAGTCTCTCTCAAGCTTAAAAGGTAATATGTGTTTTTTAAACTTTCCCATATTGGATTCCATCTGGCAGATTGATGCGTATTGGAGAGGAACATTTGTGCATAATAAAGGTGTTAATTTTAAAAAGCGCCATCCTGATGAATGGTTTTGTCTTGAAATGCTGACTCTTTGTTCCTTTCCATGGATGCCTACCAACCTGCTGAGAACCTCCATCATTATGTAAGTTACTATTAACTTCTTTAGATATTTTTGATAATTTAAATTGATTTGTATTTTAAGCATATCAGTTATTTTTAATGTATAAAAATTACACCATTTGTAATTTGTTGGATTAAGTTTTAATAGTTCAGGAATGTTTATTATTATTGACCAACTTGTCAGAATCTGAATCAGAATCAGGTTGAATATCACTGGTATATGTTACAAAATTTGTTGTCTTTGCGGCAGCGGTACAATGCAATACATGATAATAGAAAACATGAATTACAGTAAGTGTATATATATATATATATAAAAAGTAATGCAAAAATAGAAATAAAAAAGTAGTGAGTTAGTGTTCATGGGTTCAATGTCCATTCAGAAATCGGATGGCAGAGGAGAAGAAGCTGTGCTTCAATCCCTGAGAGTGTGTCTTCAGGCTACAATTTGCTAAATAAGACATCAATTAGTTTCCTGCCAAAAATTCTATTTCAACCACTTTTCAACCACATGATGGGATTATTTAGCCTCTTTGTTTACCTTCCTTTGGTGGCATCTAATTTTAGGAATCTCTTTCCCTCTGCACAGATGCTGACTAACCTGCTGAGTATATCCACCAGTTTGCAAGTTGTTCTTTGTGCCACACCGATATAATCTAACTTTAGAAGTATTTCAATGCTCCAAAATGTCTTTTGGTATTTTCTCTTCTTTACCACCAAGGAGGTGCATTTCTATTAATCCACTTCTACTCACTAATACACCAAGAAAGAAATGCAGTTCCTCAGTGAGACTCTCTCTTCTCTACAGGGTGATGTAACATAGATATGACCTTGCTGAAGAGAACTTTGGGGAAAAATTAGAATGAACTTAGAATGAGTTCAGCGCAGGAACAGGTTGTGCCAAACCAGCTAAAAAGCAAATCAAAAACACCAAAATCCCTCCTACCTACACCATGACCGTATCCATTCATTTTCCTTACATTCCTCTGCTTATCCAAATGTCTCTTAAAAGCCTCTAATGTATTTGCCTCTGCCACCATACCAGACAGTGCATTCCAGGCCTCCACCACTCTCTGAGAAAAAAACTTGCCCCTCACATCGTCCTTGAACCTACTCCCTCTCACAGATACGCTCTGTCTACTCTACTTATGCCTCTCATAACCTTGTAAACCTCTATCAGGTCTCCTCTCAACCTCTGATGCTCCAGAGAAAACAACCCAAATTTATTCAGCCTCTTGTGATAGCACATACTCCCTAAACCAGGCAGCATCCTGGTAAACCTCTTCTGCATCCTCTCTGAAGCCTCAACATCCTTCCTATAGTAGGGAAACCGAATCTGTATGCACTGTTCCAGATGAGGCCTAACCAGACTTTTATAAAGTTGCAACAAAACTTCCCAGGTTTCAGGTGTAACTTGTTGCACAAGTCTTCCTGCACCATTGACTATTCAGAAAATGTTAATATATTTTTTTCTGGATGGTGACTGCTTATGTGCTTATTTCCAATTTTCTTTCTCTAATATTATTTTTTATTATTTCTAATACCTGCATTTATATCACTGATATACAGTTGCAAGAAAAAGTTTGTGAGCCCTTTGCAGTTACCTGGTTTTCTGCATTAATTACTCATAAAATGTGGTCTGATCTTCATCTAAGTCACAACAATAGACAAACACAATCTGCCTAAACTAACAGCACACAAACAATTGTACTTCTTCTTGTCATTACTGAGTACTCCATTTAAACAATCACAGTCTGGGCTTAAGCAAGTATGTGAACCTCTGGGGTATTGCCTTCTGCAAAAGCTATTTGGAGTCAGGTGTTCCAATCAATGAGCTGAGATTGGAGGTGTGGGTTGTAGAGGTGCCCTGCCCTATATAAAAAAGAAACACAAAGTCAGGTTACTGATAGAGCCTGCACTTCTCAAGAAAGATCTCTTTGTGCACCATGCCTCAATCAAAACAACATTAGAAGAAGACTTGTAGAGATGCATGAAAAGGCTACAAAAGCATTCCTAAAGAGCTGAGTGTTCCTCAGTCCACAGTAAAGAGAAATTGTCTACAAATGGAGGAAATTCCGTACTGTTGCTACACCCCTTAGGAGTGGGCTTCCTGCAAAGATCACATCAAGAGCACAATGTGCAATGCTGAAGGATGTGAAAAAGAGCCCAAGGGTAACAGCAAAAGACCTGCAGAAATTTCTAGAATTTGCTAATTCATGTGTCCACTATTAGAAAAACACTGAACAAGAATGGTATTCATGGAAGGACACCATGGAGGAAACCACTGCTCTCTAAAAAAAAAACATTGCTGTACATTTCAAGTTTGCAAAGACCACCTGGATATTCCACAATGCTTTCTGGGACAATATTCTGTGGACAGATGAGACAAAAGTTACACTGATATGTTTGTTGGAAAAATGGCACAGCACACCAACACCAAAACCTCTTATCAACTGTGAAGCATGGTGGAAGAAGCACCATGGTTTGGAGCTGTTTTGGTGCCTCAGAGCCTGGACAACTTGCAATCATTGTGGGAACAATGAGTTCAAAATAATATCAAGACATTTTACAGGAGGATGTCGGGGTAGCAGTCAGTGACCTGAAGCTTATTAGAATTGGGCTGACGTAACAAGACAATGATCCGAAAGACAAGAATAAATCAACAACAGAATGGTTTATTAAGAAGAAAGCTCATGTTTTGAAATGACCAAGTCAGAGTCTAGATCCTAACCCAATTGAGATGCTGTAGCATGATCTGAAGAGGACTGTTCGTGCAAGGTATCCCAGAAATATTCATGAACTGAAACAGTTTTGTATGGAGGAATGGTCTAAAATTTCTCCAAGCCAATGTGCAAGACTGATCAACAGTTACTGGAAACGTTTGGTTGAAGTTATTCTGTACAAGGGGGTCATACCAGTTGTGACAGCAAAGGTTCACATACTTTTTCCAACAAATACATGTATTATTGGATCATTTTTCTCAATAAATAAATGAACAAGTATAATGTTTTATGTTGTTTATTTGATTGGGTCCTCTTTATCTAGTTTTAAGACTTATGTGAAGATCTGATTACATTTTATTTTATACTTATGCAGAAATAGAGAAAATTCTGAAGAGTTCACAAACTTTCTACCACCACTCTAACTGAAGTCATTTTCCATTGCACATACAGTATATCTTACAGTTAGCAAACTGTGTGGGTTTCCAGGAATGATGAGGTGAACATGACAACTGTTACAGATCTAAAAACAAAGTTAAAATTGCTTTTGTTTTCCTCTCCAGATGGCACTTCATCCTGGCTCCAAGCCAGTGAAGAATGGCCACTGATCTGTTATTGTGCCTGGGTACACTGCGCCTAGACTTGCTCTAAAATGTGTCTGGTGAGTGCACTTGCAAAGGATTGAAGAATATAAATCACTTGCAAGTGAATACCAACTGCCACTGGAAGCTTGGCTTTACTGCTCCATCTGTCATCACAATAACTCCATCCTGCAATTCTCGGTCATTCTACATCATTCTTCTCTTCCCACTTGTCCATTCTTGTTTTCCCTGTTCATTTGTCTTCTGAAGCAAGGCAGAGCACGATGAGGTTCTTTAGCCAGAGAGTGGTGAATCTGGAATTCATTGCCACAGACAGCAGTGGAGGCCAAGTCATTGGGTATATTTGAGGCTGAGGCTGATAGATTCTTGATTAGTCAGAGCGTGAAGGGTTATGGGGAGAATGCAGGAGATTGGGGCTGAGAGGGAAATGGATCAGCCATGATGAAAAAGCAGAGTGGACCTGATGGGTCAGATGGCCTAATTCTGCTCCTATATCTTATAGCCATATGGTCTATTCTACCTCATTCACTACCCCTGTTCTAGTAAACTAAGTCTCAAATGCTTTATGTAGATCATAGGAGAAGAAGTGTTACTCTATACATCGAGGTAGTTTTCATCAGAAGACAACGAGGAATTCTTGCAAAAAAAATTGGAAACGTGGAAAATCTTCCAGTCATTCCTGACAAAATATATGGTTTATATGGATATGCCAAGCTGTACACAGCACATCTAGTTTATTAGAAGTGATTTGTTTGTAGATGTTAACAAAGAGGGTAGAGGGCTGCTGGAGGTCCTGAAATAGTGGATGGTAGAAGAGAATGTCTTTTTGTCAGTCTTTTTCCCAAAAGAGAGATTGTGGCCCTGACTGTTTAGGAGGAATATAGTCTTGGAGTCATTGAGCTCAACAGCGCAAAAAACAGGCCCTTCAGCCCACTTAGTCCATGCTGACCTGATCTTCCATCTAGTCTCATCTACCTGCACCCGGACCATATCCTCCATACCGTTCCCATCTATGTACCTATCCAAACTGACTAGCTCCATGACCCTACGACGATCATCTCCAGCATCGACAGTACTTTGCTTTTTGGTACCCTGTTCAGTCGCCTCTTGTGAATATTTGCAGCAATGTAAGTGATGAGAAGCATAAGGCTTTAATCAAATATGTGATACAGAAGGAGGTTATTCAGCTCATCATGTCTGAAAAAGGGTTACTCATCCTACATCCACCGACCCTTACTAGATCCACATTTTAACAGGCTGCTTCTTGCTGCCTTGGGCCAAAAACATCAACTGTTTATTCCTTTCCATAGATGCTGCCTGACCTACTGAATTCCTCCAGCATTTTGTGTGTATTAATCCTAATTTATCTAATCTTCTGTTTAATCCAGTTTTCAAATCCTGGTGACTATTCCCTTTGAGGTTAGAGCAAAAAATGACAGACTTAAGGAAGCAAATGACCCAGCTAACTTATATCAAAAAATCCATAACCTAAATAATATTCTCAGTTTGTTAAGAGTGCTGAAATCCAAACAAGAATAGAAGGATTAGTTTTGTTTGTCACGTGTACATTGAAACATTGAAGCATGCAGTGAAATGCCCCATTTGTGTCAATGACCAACACAATCCGAAATGTGCAGAAATCAGCCTGAAAATGTCACCATAGTATGCCACAACTTACTAACCTGTACATCTTTTAGAACATCGGAGGAAATCAAAGCACCTGGAGGAAATCCGCATGGTCGTGGGAAGGACGTACAAATTCCTTACAGATTGTGGCGGGATTTGAAGTCCGATCATATAACTGGTGCTGTAATTCATTAAGCTAACTGATATGCTACCTTGCTGCCCCGTTCTGTATAAAACACTCTCTGTGTGATGCAACCGTTCCTAAATATGCTCTTATTTGAAACTACATATAACAGAATACAGTGTTATGTACATTTCACTCCTTTACTTAGTAAGTTGGAAAAGTGCATTTCCTTTCAATTTCCGTGTTATTACTTAAAGAAAATACAATTGCATCTTTGAGATTGTTATAAATTGAAGTGAATTTTGAACCATCCCCAATGTTGTAGAGCAATTGTATTTCTGAATGCTGGGAATTACATTCTTTTCAAATAAAAAAACTCACTTTAAATGTCACCATCCAAAAATGATGATGCACTTTTTACCATTTTATTCCCTTCAAATCACTCTTTATAGAATTCTGACTAGGCCTTTTATTACATCTTCTCAATCATCTCCAATATATCAGTTTTTAAATATTTGATTTATAATGGGTCCAAAAGAAGGGTATTTACACCCGAGCAAGGTGCCGAAGCAATAAAGAATTGAAGAGATAGTGTTTACTCAGAGAGTAGGCAGAATGGAGAATATATCCATAACTGTTGAGGCAAAGCTTTTGTGACGTGCTGCATAAGTAACTGAAGAAACAGAAGTCAGGTTGAAATGAACAGGAAAGGATCAAGCATAAACTCCAGCAAGTGATTCTTTTTGTGCTCCGAAACATTTTCTAGTATCTTGTTCCAGCTATCTTGAGCATATGAGTTAAGGACTGGTAGCTCTTAGAGACATAGAGTCAGACAACATGGAAGCAGGGCCTTTGTTCCATACATACTGACTAGGATGGTCCATCAAGTTATTCCTATTTGCCCATATCTCTTTAAACCAGGAGTTCCCAACACTTCTTATGCCATGGACTAATACCATTAAGCAAAGGGTCCGCGGACCCCAATTTGGAAACCTCTGCTCTAAACCTTTCCTATCCATGCTCCTCTCCAAAAGTCTTTTAAATGTTGTTATTGTACTTACCTCAACCACTTACCCTGGCAACTTGTTCTATGTACCAACTGCTGTGTGAAAAGTTACCCTTCAGGATCTTTTTAAACCTTTCCCCTATTACCATTAACCTATGTCCTCTAGTTGTGATTCCCTTTCCCTTTCACTTTATCAATGCTCCTCATAACTTTATGCATCTAGATAAGATCACCTCCCAGCCTCCTAGACTCCAGGGAATAAAATCCTAGCCCACCCAGTCTCTCCCTATAATTCAGGCTCTCCATTCCTGGCAAAGTTCTCATAAATCTGTTTTGTACTCTTCCCAGCTTAATAGCATCCTTCCTATAACAAGGTCGCCAAAACTGTGCACAATACTCCTACATCTTG